>NC_056726.1:62096588-62196588 GCF_019279795.1 Protopterus annectens | reverse complement strand
TAACTCTTTACAGTTGAGCATGCTATTTACTTTCCAGCCTGGTAAATGTGTAAGGAAGTTATATCAAGCATAATCAGAGTCTGTACAGATCACAAGATCATGCAAATTGATCTGGACTGCTGTCTGTATAGCTACATATACAGATGCTAACTCGGCATACTAATTAGTTTGGTATCCAGGCTGGTAGCTGATAGGAGGACATGGTTTATCTTCACGTCATGCTACCCCCAAGCCTCTGTACCTGTTTCCATCTTGACTAAAACAGCATCCATCAACATATGCTTTAGGAAAGTCTTTGCACACATTTTCATCATAATGGTAGTGTCTGTTTTTCTGCCTATAAAAGTCTAATGCTGGGTCCTGCTGAGGTGATTGCTTAAACCCTTCAGATTCAGATTTGGTGCAGTCATACATTTGCAAATCTGCCAGTCCTTGGACAATTCGGATCTTTGTGTTTTTGGTATATTTTACTTCCAAAACTAGTCCTTGAAAGCTCAGGCCCAGGCCTCAATTAGACTGCTAGACACATTACCATCCCTTAGTTTTTGGCTTCCCAAGAGGGCAGTGAGGCTGATGTTGTGCCTGTACAACCTTCTTACCACATATATAGTTTTTGAATCTCTATACTACCCATAAAGTAGAAAAGAGAACCTGTTCACACTCTTTTTTTCTCTACCTCACTTAGGGTTTTGCTAGCATAAGCTACAACACAGTGATCTGAATCATGTCTTTGATACAGGACAGCACTGAAACTGCTGTCAGTATATGTCAGTATACCCTGTTTCTAGATAGAAATTCTTACCAGTCTGTGAGTATGTTAGGCATGAGTTCTTACTCAAGCTAACCTTTAAAGCTTGCATGGCTTTTTCCTGCTCCTTCCTCCATACCCAGCCAATGTTCAAAGGCAACTGGCTAAACAAGTTTGCAGATGATTGCAAACTGGGAGCGGTCATTGAATCTCCCCAGGATGAGAACACTCTTCAGAAAGGTCTAACACAGTCAAAAGCTTGGTGCCAAAGCCATGGCTTAAAACTTGATACCAAGAAATACATTATAGTACCTTTTAGGAAATCAGCCACCCTGGGTGACTACATTATCAATTAAACACTCCTAAGAGCAGATTCATTAGTCAGGGATCTGGGAACTCATGTAGATAGTAACTTAGCCTTTGATCAACATGTGTCCAAGGTAGTAAGAAAATCCTTCTATGTTGCTCAACTTATAAACAAGGCCATGGCATCTAGGTTTAGAGATGTTGGTTCATCATATCACTTTACTCACCCTTCATCAGACCCATTAGAGAGTATAATGCCCCCCTTCACTATGTACCTGACCAGACACAGGGAATGTCCACAAATGGTTCTTACAAAAAGGATACAGGGAATAAACACAGTGTCCTACACTGATTTCCTCAAAAGCCCTGTCTCTTTACTCTGTATCATACAGACATCTGAGGTGTGATCTTTGCCTGACATCCAAGGCATCTCTGGACCCTGTTTTGATGAACATTTTGCACATCCACAAAACAAACAGCATCAGAGCTACTAGATTAAAATACCTACATTTTGCTTGTGACATAAAAAAGACATGACAGAGATGCAGGTATGTTTCTCAGAGAATTCTCATTCTCTGGAACAGATGTCCCGTCCATTAAAGCAGAGTTCCTCCCAATCCCTACTTAAGCACAACTTGGACTAAAGAACAGGTAATCAGAAATTCACTCCTGGCCTGGCACATATGTATCTGATGAACAGAGGCAGTCAGTAAATCACCCCTATATAAAATAAATGTATGGGTCACATTTGGGTTACATAGCTAGGCTTATAAGGTCTCTAGTGGTTGTTAGCCTAGTATACACCTATGAGCCTATACCCAGGGATCTGATTTTTTAGAAGCTTGGCGAGGGGATATGCCACTTCTGCATAGTTCTGTATAAACAGTCTAGAGTAATTGCAGATACTTAGGAAACTTCTTAGTTCCCACAAGGTTTTTGGATGGTTGCTATGCTAGATAGCCTCCATTTTGTTGTTTTGAGGGTGAAGCTCATTTGGTCCAATTTCATACCCTAGATAGTTCACCTTGTTTTTAAACCACTGTCCTTTTATGGGGGATAATTTGTGTCCAACATTCTTTAAGTAGTTGATCACAAAAGGGAACACAGACAGATAAACCTCAAAAGTGTTGTTTTTGATTAGTACTTCATCCATCTAAATCAGATTTCTTCTAATTTATTCATCAGGCATGGCCTGGTACAGAAAGATATTGAAATCTGCAGGAGAGGGCAGGTACCCGAAAGGACATCTGTTCCAGGTGCACTGTTTTACACCAAATGTGAAGGCTAGTTTGTACTGATATTGGGTGTGAACCTTCGGGGTCCAGATTCCATTTGAGACATCCATTGCTGTGAAGTATTTTGCATGTCCAACTGTAGACCAGCTTTGATCCAAATATGTCATGGGCCACCAAGAAAAGAACACCTGTTGATTTAACTTTCACTTACCTGTGAGGTGGAAGATAGGCCATACAGGAGACCTGTATACAGAGTTTATCTGCCTTATAATCCCTCTCTTGATTAGGGTATCCAGAATCTCCTGAATATTATCATAGGATGCCAGTGGGATCCTGCAATGATGTACATACACTAGACCCTTACTAGGATCAGTAGGTACCCGGGTAACACGAAGATTAGCTACCCCACAATCATAGTCATCTTTTACAAACACATCGGCAAATAGATTAAACATCTCACACACTGTTTCTTTCTTTCTCTCGCTCTCTCTTTTTCTGTCTCATAACTGCATGCCTATATAGTCTGTTCCACTTGACTCGAGAGGTCTGAGAAAGGCAAGTTATTACAAAGCTCAACTTTGTCTTCTATTATGTCAGACATATTTTTAAGATCAACTGTGCACACTTCTCTAAGCTGTTCTCTCGCTCTCACTATATGAGACAACACAAGGTAATCACCATTAACTTTGTTTTTATTGATGGGACAGATTTCCTGCAATAGGATTAAGCCTTTTGGCAGTGACCTCACTTCTTTCTTCATTTCTTTGTTCTGCACAATACTTTCTGGTAATTTACCAGTTGCTGGAACCTGTGTTCTGAGAGACTGCCTTCCAGACTATCTGCAAATATACAGAGCTGAGTATATATTTTTTGGTTATAGAGTTTGTTAATTGTTTCTTAGATCTCTGTTGAAACTGTTGTCTCACTGTTCTGAGAGACTGATCTGCAAATATACAGAGCTGAGTATATTTTTTTGGTTTTAGAGTTTGTACTGTTAGTTGTTGCTTAGATCTCTTTTGAAACTGTTGTCTCCCTGTTCTGAGAGACTGATCTGCAAATATACAGAGCTGAGTATATTTTTTGGTTTTAGAATTTGTACTGTTAGTTGTTGCTTAGATCTCTGCCACCCACCCTCCTTATTTTTGGTTTGTAGTTTAAATTTGGTGGCTTTTGCAGATGCCCACCCCACTAGGGTTACCATAATTGCTTGTATGTAAAAGAGGACGAAAAAATATGTGCTGCTACCAGCACATATTATTTCGTCCTGTTAGGGCTGAAGAGCAAAAAGTCTTTACTGTTGGGACTAAAACTAAAGACCTTTTTTTTTTTTGTTCCCTCTTAGGTTCAAGAGATTTTTGATTGGCCCGTATGGTGGTACACGAGCCAATCAAAAACACGCACAGTGGACCCTCTTCTGTTCAATGCGGAACATCAAGCAGTTCCGCATTGAACAGAGCTCCATTTTTTGATTGGCTCATATACCGGTATATGAGCAAATAAAAAAAAAACAAAGCGGAGGAAAGACACCAAAATAGGGATGTCTGTTTTTTGAAAATTCTGCGAACCCAGACAAATCGCAGAATTTTCAAAAACCGCCCGGACAGCAGCCCAAAAAAGAGGACGTGTCCGGGGAAACCTGGACGTATAGTAACCTCACACTCCACTGTAGATTTGATCTGGGACACTTCCCCAGTCCCATCTCTTTACCACATTCTACCTAATAAACTCTTTCTGCACTTGCTTTCAGTCCTTTTTAATTTAATTGCATTTTTTAAACTGTGTTTGTTCTAATATTGCTACATACTCAAGTGTGCTAGCTGCACTGCATGTGAATTGTTTTTACTGCTGTTTTTGTGCTACTTTTCTGTAAAAAAAAACAAAAAAAAAAAAACAAAAAAAGAAAAACTGTAAGCCTGTTTCCTACCTTTCCTGTAACTAGTGTTCCAGATACAGATTTGCTGTTTCTAGGACTGTATGTAAGCTTCTGATCCCCCCAATCCTTTCTGTGTTGGCGGGAAACCTTCTAGCTTATCAGTGGGAGTGGTAAGCACTAGGTAACCTGTCTACTGTATAAGGAGTGGTTCTGGACCAGAAATTGTAGTTATTGGCTGTTTGGGCAATCTCTTCCATCTCTCTCAACTTTCTGATTTGAAAGCCTGCATTTGCACTTGTTTCTGTCCTGTAACTCGTCTAGTGCAGATACAGATTCTTAGTTTTAGCACATAAATTTGCTTATTCGTGCTCAGCACTTGTTCAGAACTTGTAAGCACTAAATAAGCTACTAATTACTATAGCACTCAATCTTCCTCATTACCTAGAGGAAAACAGCTTTTGTACTTACTTTTCTCACTTGCTTAGAGAAAAACAGCTCTTGTACTCACTTTCTTCCCTTATCTAGTGGAAAACAGTTTTTTATTCAGGCATGTCCAAGGGTCAGCTCCCAGTGTTCTCTCCTGTCTATCTGATGAATCTGGGCATCTTGAGGCAATGTAGAAATTGCCTCATGTACACAGACAACCCTCTCCTCCTACCACCCAACACTACAACCTGTGAGAGATGCACTTATCTAGCCAAACTGGAGATAAAGCTCTCTCCAACCAAGACTGAACTTGACAGTCCTGAGGAGAAGGTAAACATTTGCACCACACCACACTCATCACATAGTCTCACTAAATCTACACCACCAAAATCCACACATAGTAACACAAAAACATTCGCGGAGGCTCTCAATAATAATCTGACTAAGCAACAGAGACCTCCAAAGCAGAAACGCAAGCAACCTCCATCCCCCAACACAACCCAAATGACACATAGCCCACAGACTCAGTGTGCCATTCAACCACAGCCAATAAGGCAAAACAACGTACCCAACACACTAGTCATAAGTGACTCTATAGTCAGGCACACTGATCTCCCACTCACCAGGCTAAACAAGGAGAAGGTTACTGTCAGCTGCCTGTCAGGTGCCAGGATCCGCCACATAACCCACGCACTCAGGTCACTCCACAACAAGTACAAATATGACTCTGTCATTGTCCATGTTGGTGTGAATGACTGAGACGTACCTCCCTGGATTACATGAAAAGAGACATGGAAGAGCTCTCCAATCTTGTAGCCCAGGCAGGTATGACCCTAGCCCTGAGTAGAATTCTGCCATCACCCAGAATGATACCGCAGTACAAGGACACAATGATTGACTTCAACAATTGGCTAAGCTTCTGGTGTCATTCTAAGGGGATCCAGTATATGTCCGCTTGGGATGACATGGTCAAAAGACCACGATGCTTTGCCACAGATGGCCTGCACTTGTCGCACCTGGGATTCTGGATACTGGCTAAGGCTCTTGCTGCCCCGATAGTGCCTTTTTTAGGCAAGGTTCAAATAACAAATTCATCACTATAACAGGAACAGGCAAGCAAAAACTGAGGGTAATGCTACTCAATGCTAGAAGTCTAAATCTCAACATGCACTCACTCGAGGCACTCCTTAAAATGGAGAACATCGACATCTGTGCAGTGACTGAGACCTGATTCAAGGCTCCAGAGAGCATCCCTGCACTACCAGGCTATAACTCATACCACACTTTTCGGCCATGTAACTTGGACCGAAACACCAAAGGCGGAGGTGTGGCCATATTCATTAAGGATATCCACACCTCCAGGCTAGTTGCTCAGCATAATACATCCGAGGTTATCCAAGTGCAACTAACTCTGAGCAAAACTGCAATCCAAATTGTAGCTTACTACAGATCCCCCACCATGCCCCAGGATTCCCACTCCTCTTTTCTTGATGTACTGGAAACTATTAGGGTTCAACCAAACACCCTAATAATGGGTGACTTCAACTACCCCACCATTAACTGGGAAAACTACTCGTGTACCAACTCCTTAGCTCAACGCTTTCTGGAATTCATAAACTCCAATGCCCTGGATCAACTTATCCACACCCCCACCAGGGGCAACAATATCCTTGACCTAGTCATTACCAACATGAGTGACCGATGTTCCACACCTGAAGTTAACTCCTCATTGGTCCGATCCAATCATAAGCTAATCACCCTTGATAGCCACATCCCACCCCCCATTAAGGAAACCACAGTAAAAATTTTCTCCAAAGCCAACTTCATGCTTCTTAAGACAGAAGTGGTGAACTTCATGACACCCATGCAGATGGACAATACAGTTACAACTGCTGAAACCTACACAAATGCAATCTATAAGCACTTACACGAGTGCATGGATCATGCTATCCCAAAAAAAATCAAGGCGCTATCCTCCAAAAAAGGATGCCAATCTGGTGGTCCCCTGCCATAAACAAACTGTACAACAGAAGGAAGAAACTGTTGTAAAAGACAGTAAAATCCCATGAGTGGAGGGGCTCCCTGGTCAGCCTCAGTAAGAAGTTGAGATCCCTTAAAAGATCCTCCAAAGCTAGCTACGAAAACAAAATCACCACTAATTCCAAGGACAACCACAAAGCATTCTATAGCTATGTCAAGAATCTCGATGGTAACACCCAGATCTGCTCTAAGTTACAGCACAAAGGCAAGAAAATTACAGAACCAACTGATATTGCCAACATCCTGGCAGATAGGTTCAGTGCTAACTTTACCCCCTCTCACCCCCTAAAGGGCCCATATCTATACAGGAAGAATGCAGAGTCCCTGTAATCACAACTACACAGGTAAAAGCTGCACTCTCTAAAGCCAAAAACACAGCATCCATGGGACTGGACAACATCTCAAGCTGTGTTTTACCATAACTTCAGAACAAACAAACTCCCCACTTAAGCACCATGTTCAATAATAGCCTAGCATTAGGCTTTGTGCCCAATGAATGGCGCACAGCAACAGTTATCCCACTCCACAAAGGGGGAGCCACCACTGATCCCGGGAACTATTGACCTATTAGCCTGACGAGCCTGGTCTGCAAGGCCATGGAACGTATCATCATGGAACTCATAAACAAAGACATTGGAAATCTCCAAACTCTGGATCCCACCCAGTTCTGGTTTATGAAAGGCAGATCATGCCTCCTGAACCTGATCGACTTCTTTGAGGCAGTCACCAAAGCCGTAGATGAGGATAAGTTGGTTCACACAGCCTAGCTTGACCTCGCCAAGGCTTTGGACACCATCCCCCATTCTGGAATTATAGATAAACTCACTAATCTAGGTATAAATCCCTACGTCACAAGATGGGTTGCTAACTAGCTCACTGACAGAACCCACACTGTAAAAGTTGCAGACTCCAAATCTGACCTCAAAGCAGTGACAAGTGGAGTACCACAGGTTTCTGTCTGGGACCTCTCCTGTTTGGTATCTACTTCTCTGAAGTACAGGCTAACACAGAAGGCCTCTAGCTAATGAAGTTCGCAGATGACTGCAAACTAGGAGCCATAGTCAAGTCCCCAAATGATGTGGACATCCTACAGAAGGGCCTCACTGAGACAGATGCCTGGTGTCAGAGCCATGGCCTCAAGCTCAATGCCAAAAAGGGCAGTGTCATCCCCTTTGGTAAAAACTCTGTACCCATGAACTATCACATAGGCAGCAATCTACTTAACACTGAATGCGTGATAAGAGACCTTGGGACCCAGGTGGAGAGTAGTCTATCCTTTGATAGTCACATCGCCACAGTAGTCAGGAAGTCCTTCTATGTGGCAAACCTCATCATAAAAGGGTTCTCATCCAGGAAAAAAGAGGTCATTGTTCCCGTCTACTCGACACTCATTAGACCCATTATAGAGTACAACGCCCCTTTTGGAATGTACCTCACAAGACATCTGCTGCAGCTGGAAAGGCCACAGAAATACCTCACAAAGAGGATTACTGGCCTCAAACAAATGCCCTACACTGACCACCTCAAAAAACTCCAGCTTTACTCCATAGCATATCGCCTACTCTGAGGTGATCTCTGCCTAACATTTAAAGCTATGCCAAACCCAGAGCTGTTGGACATGCTACACCTAAAGAAATCCCAGTCCCTCTAAGCTACATGCTCTAGGGACCTAAACCTTGTCACCACAATAAACAGGACATGCTGGAGGGATAGATGGATTAGATTCCTGCCCCAGAGACTTCCCATACTCTGGAACAGGCTACCCATCTATGTCCAGCAAAGTTCTTCATTAGCACTCTTCAAGAAAAATCTTGATGAGTGGATGGGAAATAGGAAATACACCCCAGGGATCACTTCTGTGTCTCTGCTCGACAGTGGCACAGGAAAATAACTTTCTTCGGTGGCGTAAGCCAGGGAACTTTGTTGGCTAGACTTACGTAGGCCCTTGGACCGATAGCCTAGTACCTACATATGAACCTATACACCTATGACAGGAACAGCTACTTTTAAATCATAGATGGAGTCCCCTATTATTGTGGCTAGCTCAAAGTGAACTTATATAGCAATGGGATTTGTTGTTGGATTATGTACCAAGACATGCATCACTCTGCAGCTGACATCTAATTAATGAGTGTAGGGTATAATTGTAACCTCATTACTGTAGCAATTTCAGCCACATACTTGGGGTACAGTCTATCTGGACTTCAGAGCTTGTAGAGTCATTTGTATACGACCACAGAATATCATTGACCAGATCCAAAAACTCCCATGCACAATAGGACATCTAGCCCTATGTACAGGGGTGGTTATAGGCCCTTTAGCACTTATACAGGCTGCTGCAATGATTTTTGCCCTGTCTGTTGATTCAAACACAAATTTTTGTATTCTTTAAATTTTGCACATGATTTGAAACATCCCTTAGCAATTCTGACTGTTTAACAAATTTCAGGCCAGGCCTCTACCTCCTTAGCATTCCTTACCCTAATTTGCATATAAGACATTTTTCAAAGTTTAAGCACAGCAAAGTTCCTATGCCATTTTTTTCATGCAAATTCTAGCTCCTGAGTGGGAAAGGTAATAGAGTGGGATGAGGTCATGATGACATTGGATTTCAGGCTGGAGAGTGCCTTCCTTACCATGAATTTATATCAGAGTATGGGCAAAAAGAAAGGGATAAGGGAATCTTAAGTGAAAGACCTGCTCTAGTAGAGTTTTTTTTAATATATAGCAGAAGCTACTGTTAAAAAGAGATAATTAGTAGGACATACAAAATATTGTAGGATAACTATATGAATCCATCAGAGAGAGTTAGAAAAAACTGGGAATAGAGAATGGAAAAGCAATTCATAAAAGAACAATGGAAGGATGTAAGTATGACTCCCAAGTGTGCAACAAAGTCTAGAAAGTTTAGGATCTTTGCTTGGAAATGCTTGTATCAGTAGTTTTATACCCCAAAACACTTCAAAGAATAAGATAAGATATATAGCAAATATTGGAGGTCTGATGGGAAACAGGAAACTGGGAGCTTATGTTCTGTGAGTGTAATGAATTGGCATATTTAAAAAAGTTCCTACAGGAAATTTCTCTGTTAAAAATATTGGGGGAGCAAATGGCTGTAACTAAAGAAATGATTCTTTTGAGCTAGGACACAGGACCTTAATTGCCTAAAAATGATAAGGTCTTATTAAGCTTAATTCTGCTGGTTGCCAAAAAAGCAATTACTAGAAAATGGAAATCAAAGTCTAAACCAACTGTATTGGAAGTATTTAATATTATAAAACAGATATTTTGAATACAGTGATTTGTTTTCTTTACCTTGTGTTTTACTTGTATTTTGCTTTTAAGTGCATATTAAAACGTCAAAAGAGACCACAGCTCTGTCTCTTTTGAGTCAGACAGAAATTCCCCACCCACTCGTTTACTGTCATGTTCTTAAATACCACTGTCTTTCTAGTTGCCTGCCTCTTATGTTAATTTGACCATATATCTCATTTCCTTTATACTTTTATTAGCTGGTGTGAGTAAGCACAATATTATAATTTTGTGAAATCGCTCCCCTTCAACTATTTAAATTTATTGGCCAACCTACTGAATTCCATAGTACCAGAATACAAAAGTGACCACCCCCTTTTAATCTTTCTTGCTGTTTTAAAAATAGTGACTCTCCACTAAAACTTAACTTTTTAGACAGGTAATACTTAAGTTACCTATTTTCACATCTAAGTTATCTAGTGCACACTGCAGTGTTTAGGACAAACCATTTTTTTTTTCATCTTACCTTTAAGCATCCCTGTGATGAGCACTTGTTCTAATTCCTGCTGGAAAGCACTAGGAAGCCTTAAACTGATACAAGCACTCAACTCTCCTTGTTAATAAGGAAAAATTAATCGTAGGCACTAAACAGCCTATAATTTCAAAGTACCTTGCTAAGGCAAGGGAAAACAGCTCCTGTACTTTACAAAAAAAGCACCAAACCAGCCATGTCCAAGGGTCAGCTTCCAGTGATTTCTCCTGTCCAACTGGTGAATCTGGGCATACTAGGGCAATGCAGCAATTGCCTCATGTACATAGACAACCCTCTCCTCCTACAACCCAACACTAAAACCTGTGAGAGATGTACTTACATAGCCAAACTGGAAGCAAAGCTCTCTTCACACAAGATTGTGCTAGACAGTCAAGAGGAGAAGGTTAATACCCGCACTACACCTCAAGCAACACATAGCCCTTCTAAACCCACACCACCAACACCCACACATAGCAACATTAAATCCATATATGCAGAGGCCCTTAACTGTAATCTGCCCAAGCAACAAGGAACTCCAAAGCTGAAATGCAAACAAACACCATTCACAACCAAAGTGTCACATAGCTCACAATGCCAGTGTGCCACCCAGCAACAGCACCTAAGGCAAGACAATGTACCTAACACTTTAGTCATAGGTGACTCTATAGTCAGGTACACTGATGTCCCACTCACCGGCTGAACAAGGAGAAAATTGCAGTTAGCAGCCTGTCGGGTGCCAGGATCTGCCACATAACACATTCACTCAAGTTACTCCACAACAAGTACAAATATGACTCTGTTATTGTCCATGTTGGAGTGAATGACCTGAGACGTACCTCCCTGGACTACATGAAATGAGACATGGAAGAGCTCTCAGATGATGTGGCCCAGGCAGTTATGACCCTAGCCCTGAGTAGCATCCTGCCTTCACCCAGAATGATACCACAATATAAGGACAAAATGATTGACTTCAACAATTGGCTAAGCTTCTGGTGTCATTTAAAGGGGATCCAGTATCTGTCTGCCTGTGATAACATGATCGACAGACCATGATGCTTTGCCAGAGATGGTCTGCACCTATCGCCCCTGGGATTCAGGTTACTGGCTAAGGCTCTTACCACCCCTATAGTGCCTTTTTTAGGTAAAGTTCAAAGGACAAAACCACCACCGTAACAGGTACAAGCATGCAAATTCTGAAGGCAATGCTACTCAATGCTAGAAGTCTAAACCTCAAAATGCACTCTTTCTAGGCACTCTTAAAAATGGAGAACACCACACTTTTCGGCCACCAAACCAGGAACAAAACACTAAAGGTGGAGGAGTGTCCATATTCACCAAGGATATTCAAACCACCAGGCTAATTGCCCAACACAATGCGTCTGAAATTCTCCGGGTACAACTAACACTAGGTAAGACTGCAATCCAAATTGCAGCTTGCTAAAGATCTCCCACCATGCCCTAAGATTCTCACTACACCTTTCTAAATGTACTGGAAATGATTAAGATACAACCAAACACCCTAATACTGGGTGATTTAAACTACCCTGCCATTAACTGGGAAAACTACTCATGTACCAGCACGTTTGCCCAACAGTTCTTGGAATTCATAAATTCCAACGCCCTGGATCAAATAATCCATAGTCCCACCACGGGCTCTAATATCCTAGACCTGGTCATTACCAACATGGGAGAATAGATGCTCCACACCTATGGTCACCCCATCGTTGGTCAGGTCTGACCATAAGCTAATTACCCTTAACATCCACATCCCACCCCCACCCCCCAGTAAGGAAACCTCCATAAAAAACTTCTCCAAAGCCAACTTCATGCTACTCAAATCAGAAGTTACAAGCTTCATGACACCTATGCAGACGGGAACTGAAAGTTCAACTGCCGAATCTTACACTAAAGCACTGTATCAGCACATCCACTTGTGCATGAAGCGTGCCATCCCAAATAGAACCAGGATGCTTTCCTCCAAAAAGAAAGAAGTAAATCTGGTGGTCCCCGACCCCTGCCATAAACAAACTTTACAACAAAAGGAAGAAACTGTTGCAGAAAAGAGGAAAATCCCGGGATTCAAAAAACTCCCTTACCAGCCTCAGTAAAAAGCTGAGATCCCTCATAAAATTCTCCAAAGCTAGTTATGAAAATAAAATTGCCAAAGATTCCAAAGACAACCACAAGGCATTGTATAACTATGTCAAGAATCTAAATGGCAATGCTCTGATCTGCTCTGAGCTACAACAGAATGGCATTAAATATACTGATCCCAAGGATATTGCCAATATCCTGACAGATCAATTCAGTGCCAACTTCACCCCTCTCACCCCCTAAACAGCCCATCTCAATACGGGAAGATTGCCAAATTCCGGTAATTATGGCCACACAGGTAAAAAACGCACTCTCCAAAGCTAAGAATACAGCATCCATAGGACCAGATGACATCCCGGGCTGTGTATTACATGAACCACAAAATAAACTGGCACCTCACCTAAGTGTCATGTTTAATCATAGCCTCACCTCAGGCTTCGTGCCCACTGAGTGGTGCACAGCTACAGTTATCCCACTCCACAAGGGGGGATCCATCTTAGATCCCGGGAACTACCATCCCATCAGTCTGACGAGCCTGAGCTGCAAGGCCATGGAACTTATTATCATGGAACTTATAAACAAAGACATTGGCAACCTTCAAACATTGGACCTCACCCAGTTTGGGTTCATGAAGGGCCGATCTTGCCTCCTAAACCTGACTGACTTCTTCAAATCAGTCTCCAGAGCCGTGGACGAGGGTAAGGTAGTCCACACAGCTTATCTGGACCTCACCAAGGCCTTTGATACCATCCCCCACTCTGGAATCATAGATAGACTTACTAAGCTGGGCATTAATCCCTACATCACTTGATGAGTTGTCAACTGGCTTACTGACAGAACCCACACTGTAAAAGTAGCCAACTCCAAATCCAGCCCCAGACAAGTGACAAGTGGAGTACCTCAGGGTTCAGTCCTGGAACCACTTTTGTTTGGCATCTACTTTTCTGAAGTACAGGCCAACACTAAGGGACTCTGGCTAACAAGGTTTGCAGATGACTGCAAACTGGGTGCCATTATTAAATCCCCAAATGATGTGGATACTCTACAAAAGGGCCTTACAGAAACAGATGCTTGGTACCAGAGCCATGGGCTCAAGCTCAATGCCAAGAAATGTATAGTTATCCCCTTTGGGAAAAAACATGCACCTGTGAATTACTATATAGGTGGCAGTACATTAACCACCGAAAGTGTGATAAGAGACTTAGGGACACAGGTGGGCAGTGGTCTCACCTTCAATAACCACATCACCACAACAGTCAGGAAATTCTTCTATGTGGCACACCTCATCACTAAGGGCTTTTCATCCAGGAAAAAGGAGGTCATTGTCCCACTGTACTCATCCCTCATTAGTCCCATTATAGAGTACAATGCCCTGTTTGGTATGTACCTCTCAAGACATCTATAACAACTGGAAAGGCCGCATAAATACCTCACTAAAAGAATCACATACCTAATGCAGATGCCCTATGCTGACTGCCTTAAAAACTCCAACTATACTCTGTCACATATCGTCTACTCAGAGGCGAACTCTGCTTAACATACAAGGCCATGTCAAACTCAGAGCTGCTGGACATGCTACACTTAAAGAAATCCCAATCCCTCAGAGCCACACGCTCCACAGATCTAAACTTTGTCATCACAATAAACAAAACATGCTGGAAGGATAGGTTCTTGACCCAGGGACTCTCCAGACTCTGGAATAGACTGCCCATACATGTCAAGCAGAGCGCATCTTTGGCCCTCTTCAAAAGGAACCTTGACAATTGGATGGGAGGAAATTCACCCCGGGGATCATGTCAGTTGCCCTGCTAGACAGGGGTGTGGGAAGAAATAGCCAGGGAATTGTTGTGGCTAGGCTTGTATAGGCCCTAGGGCCGATAGCCTAGTACTGACCTATGAACCTATAAAAGAGCTGGAAGAGGGATCTTTAGAAAAGGGAAGGAGCAAATTACATACAAATAAATGGAAATTGTGGGAACAACTCATGCAGAGTAATGCTTAAAAAAGTCTTCGACCATAATTAACACAAACATATTCTTTCATTTTCTTCTACCTTAACTGACATAATCATTTCATTTTCTTTTGACCATATTCTGCACATTATGACCGAATGAACTTTCCTTTGCATTTTCCACATGGAAGGCAGGGTGCTCAGTGTGCGGCACTGCTGTGTCAGTGTTTGGATTATTTTCTGAAACAGCCAGGTTTATTTCTTTAGTAAAGAATGTCTGACCTCTGGTACTTATCTCAGATTTTACTACATCTTTGATACACATATCATATGTGCCCTCTGTCTCCATAAATATAGATTCTCAGAGTTTCCAAGCACAGACATCTGGCATATCAAACCTCACAAAAAAACACTTTAATCATTTCATCATCTTTTCTAAACAGTGTGATTCTGCTTACTTATGAGCCTACAGATGCTTTCTTAATGGAATGGACTTATTTACCTGTGACCACAGGACCCCATGAAAATAGTCAGTTATAGGACTAAACCTTTTTAGCAGATCATTGCCAATTATGAAATCGTCTCCTGACTTACTGATGACATACAATGGGTGGCTCACTTCCATTTTTCCAAACTAGCTTTAGCCATACTTTCACTAAGACTGTTTTTTCCCTTCCATATAGCCTATAACCTGCAGGCCATCAGGTAGGATTTTCAGTCTCTTTGAATCCTTTAATGCTCTGCTCAGCTTATAATAGAAGTCTATTCACATCCACCTCCTGAGTCTATTAGGGCCTCATATTTTAAGCTGTTCTCCATATTTATTTCAAAGTCAAACCTATCTGTACTTCCCTTAGGTTTAAAGTTGCCCAAGTATAATTTATTTTCCTCTATCCTTTGTAACAAGGCAGTATCAAAACTAATGACAATAGAAGCTTTTGGAGTTTTCAGTAAGGGGCGACCTCTGGAGACAGTGTTTTACATTACCTTTACTGTGCATTTTTTTTTTAATTAGTAGCCATCATTTACCTTTGCAACCTGACAGAAGACAGAAGAAACTAGTCAGTTGTTACTGGGAGTACAGGTGTCAGTAGGGGTAGGATTGCTGGGTACTCCAGACCCACTTGGAAGGAAAGTAGGAGGCAGTGAGGATTTTCGGTTCCAGGAATTTTGGAAAAAGGACTTTAGTCCTTCTATTTTTTCCCTTATGTGTTGGACGTCATCCTGTGACCTGCTTATTCTTTCTCCAGTTCCTTCT
This sequence comes from Protopterus annectens, assembly GCF_019279795.1. Classification (NCBI taxonomy): domain Eukaryota; kingdom Metazoa; phylum Chordata; order Ceratodontiformes; family Protopteridae; genus Protopterus; species Protopterus annectens. Next base: position 62,180,873 of record NC_056726.1, on the reverse strand, counting down.
CTGTAAGGGGAAGTAGGTCTGTTTCTGGACTGCTCTCCTTTTTTTGTACTGATACCTTCTGCAATAGTTCCTGCCAAAACTATGTCTCTGTCTGTGTCCATTCATATCTCCTGCCACTTTGTCTACCTGGACCCTATTTTCTATATATATGTCCCTGACTAGAATATGACTGGGGGAGGGAGGTTATGACTGTGAAGGTCTGGGCTGCAAACCTAATTCCACCGGAGGTTGTGGAGCAGGAGGAATTTGTTGAGCTACAGTAGAATTGACACTAGCATGTGTTTTGTAATACAGTTATTAGCCTGTTGTATTGCCTTTTAAAGTAGGTAGTTCAGTTTTCTCCATCCCAAGAGTATCAGAAGCTTTCACTTCTAGTACCTGGGCTTGGGTTGCAGGTAATTCTACCTCCTTCTCTTTGGCAGAGCTTCATTCCCCTCATTGGGTTCCCGAATATCTACTGCCTTGTCTACAATCCACTGCACAGGTCAAGGTGACTTCCTAAACTTTAGGGATAACTGTGTCCTAATATTGAATGGTGGGCTCTGGAAGTATGATTATGTGCTGATGAAGGGTGTAGACCTGAAAGCTTCCTAATAAATTTTAACCTGTGGTGACATCGGAGTTTTGTTTGGATTCTGTTTCTACAAGATTTCGTGTTTTTTTGCTGGGGCTCTGGAAGTACACAGCTATAAAATCATCACTCTCTGATTTTGAAATAAAATCAGCTGCAAAATACCCATCCTTTAAATGATTATAGAATTGTTATAGGTTTTAATCACTATGGCGTTTCAAGGCATACGCTTCTTGTCTAGCCCCTCTCCTATAGAAATACCGCACTCACTCCTTTTTTAAAACCTTGTACAAGCTCTTTGTGTCATTTTGTATCTTCTTCGCATACTCTAGCCCTGTCAATTTTCACATCACTTATGGGTCCACTTGATTATGAAGATGTGTTCCTCTTCAGTGGTTGTGGAAAATGCTGCAAAGCGTTCCTTTAGCTTCCTAATATGCAAGGAACTATCGCCCCTTTTTTCTTTGGAGTTGAACTTGCTGCCAAGCCTTTGTAAAACCTGCATATCAATGTTAAGGGGTTACAGACCTTTGTTCCCTTTTGCTCACCTTTTTATTACTGGTAGGCTGGGGATTATCACTATCAGAATTAAGCGACAGTGGCAACTAGCTCCTTTCTTAGCTATACATTTCTGGGTTGCTGCTTAGTGGGGATACAAGGTTTTTTAACTGGTTGTTTGAAGTTTTGTCCTTCATTACAGCAACTCTGCAGCTGCTACTTCTTTCTGTTCTGGCTATCAGCTCTGAATTCATTTTATCCTTTTGCAGTGTTAAATTTCCTAGATCCCTCTGTCTCTGTTCTTAAAATTCAGACTGACAGTTCTTTAAATAATCCATATTACTCTGAGCACCTCTAAAAAGAAGTTCCTTTCTAAAAAGTCAAGATTCCAAATCTCTAATTTGTACTAGCAGTATATTTTATGGTGACTAGGCCTTTCACATATTTCAATCTACAGTTCAAGTTCTACTTCTGACTTCTGGGCTTTTACAGACAGAAATCTGTTATCATTTCTTAGCCGATCTCTCTCTCTCTCTCTCTCTCTTTATCTTTCTCTCTCTGTTCCTTCCAACTTCACAGAGATTGCATTGAAAGATGGAGGCTCAGATTTAATTCTCTTACCAGTGACTATTGCAGTTTCCAAATGTGGGGACCAACCTGATATTGGCTAAGGGTTCCTTGTGGGCATGTACGCAGAATGCTAGCTTGCATTTTCCTGACCAATCGCCACAGTCGCTGAAAGGTTAGCCATGTTATCTAATACTTGACAGCAGCAATAATGCACATTTTAAAACAAGACAGTGGAACTAATTCATAATTCTAGGACAGTTATTAGCCAGTTAGGAATCAGTTCTACTGTTATACATTTACAAGGCACATGCACAGTTTCCTATTCCTTTTTGCTGTTTTAATTAGCTTGTCCTGAGACTAACCCCATTTATAATGTCAGAACAATTAGGTTGGAATGTGATACTTTAAACTATAACCACTGCATTTGTCTGTTGTGAGAATAAACTGGCTCAACACTTATTTGTTCCCCTTTCCAAATCCTATTATTCTAGGTTACAAACAAGCCAAAATTAAAACAGCTGACATGTACCAAGTCAAACTTTGTATAGAAATATAATTCATTAGCACATAAGAAATACATTATTTACTAAATTTCAAGTTGGCATCAATCAACAAAACATAACTTGCTGTGCAGCATGAAAGTCAGAAAAATATCAAATAACTTAGAGTAGTTTCTGACAAAGGCATGCAACATACCAATGATTCAGGATCCAGTCTTAAAAGTATTTTAGTCCTTGATGGTGGCTGTAAAATAGTTCTGCATTCTCTATCCACTCTCTCTTTGGGAGATCTATAAAACCGATGATTCCTTGCACTTTTTATACTGCTGCCTTTTGTAGGCTAAAGTCCAATTCAGTTGCAGGGAGTCCTGGTTAAAAGCCCTTGTCTGGCACTCTCCACATTCCTCACTGAGAATGATCTGGTGGCAAGATGCAATATCACAGTTTTTGCTTCCTTTTCCAGACTGTAGAACACTATGCCAGTCCTTCAGCAAGGTCCTTTCAGTGTCTGTAAGCAAACAGCAGGCAAGCAAGGGATGGAACATGAAGATGAATATTTGAAAGTCTGAAGTCTCTGACCTGACTGAGTAAAACACTTGGCTGACTGCTTCAAAGTCTGACTGAACCAAAATGACTCAATGACCAACTCAAAATAACTGACTTGAGTTAAATTTCGTGGCAGTATACATATATCTTTTTTGAACAGAGAGGGTTTGGAATTTTCTTTATTCTGCCTATACAGTTAAGAAAGCCCAACCTTTGCCTTGGCGGTTTATCTTACCACAGTACATTATCACTTTGATCAACAACACATCCTGAAAGAGAAGGGAAGGGAATTAATTCTTCACATCCCATGAGTGTATTATCCATTTCTCATGTCATGACACCTTAATGTCTGAGAAGCAGAATGGCATATAGTTTCATGTAGCAACTTAAGATATTTTATGAGTTGATGGCCCCTTTTGACCTATGCTAAAGACAGATACTTAATTTAGTCTTTTAGCAGACTGGTTAAAGGCTCATGTTGTATGTTTGTTTCTGAACATTCCAGAGGCCTCTTTGCTGGAAAACAAACCTTAATTGCATTCCTTTTGTTGAAGCCAGGATACATCTTTTTAAATAATATGGCTTTCTGCCCAATATTTTTCAGTATTTTTGTAACAAGCTATTACATGATATGCCAGGAAATAGTAAGATTAATACACAGCATATATGAAGGCAGAATTAATAAACGCAATCAAGACACAGAAACAAAGGCACAGTGCATGCATTACTTAATGGCTTCAACAACAATAACAGATATAACAATAACATTAATACTGATGATTAATATGGCTAATAATATCAGTGATACATACAATTATTTTTCTTTTCTATTCAATGGTCTACTCTTACAGGTGCTGCACCAGCTGCTGAGGCTCTGTCCCTGAAGATACACACTCACACCACCATAGCCCCAGAATATAACACACATCCACTGACCTCGGACTTTCTTGATATTAAAACCCTCCCCATTCTCGGCATTAAACCCCTTCCATACCAGTCCTGACTTCTTCTTCTTTCAGCTTTTCCCAGTTAGGGGTCGCCACAGCAGATCACCTGTCTGCTCATGATTGACAGTGGAGTTTTACGATGTTGAGTTGCCAGCCCGGCGCCCAACCTTCCACAGAAGGCACACACATGCACACACTCACACCTAGGGCCAATTTAGAGTGCCCAATCCACCTACAGCATGTCTTTGGGATGTGGGAGGAAACCCACGTGACCACAGGGAGGACATGCAGACTCCACACAGAGGGCACCCCAGCCGAGAATCAACCGGAGAACCTCTTGCTGTGAGGCGGCAATGCTAACCGCTGCACCACCGTGGCCGCCTTTTTTCCATACCAGTCCTGACACAACTCATAAAAGCACGTTTTCTTTTTATACTCATCAGAACTCACACTTGCACTTCTTTACCTAGAAAAATGATGCAAACACTGCCCTGCTATTTGTATATTGGTATTTCAGTTGCCTATGTCTGATGCACGGCCATCCTGTGTATGGGTAAGAATAACCTGCTGTTGTTTTGCATGCATAATTTTTACTGTACTTGTTCTTCTTCATTTTTCTATAGTTACATTGCAAAGCCTGATGTACTCTGCTACATCTTTGCTTAAGCCACAGCATACTGTGCCCATCTCCATCTGCCATGGTCATCCTCTGCAGCTCACTCCTCCTCTGATTCCTCTTGGGTCTCAGCTTCCACTGCTTATTGTGCTGGGGACTACTGACCCTGAAAAAGTCCAACCTGCTGTAACTGGTTTTGAAGTATAATTTTGTGTAACATTGTACACACACACAGTCAGTATTCTGGCACAAGTAGCAGAATCAGATTGCATGACACAACCAGGTGAATTTAGACATCAAAAGCATGCCCTCAACAGTCCAAACACACACGCAGAAATGTTTCTGGTTTGTGATAGTGCATGGTTGTATCCCTCATCTATTTGATTGTGTGGATTCTGAAGGGTGTTATGAGCCAGGGTTCCAGGGCATATCTGGCATCACCAACAAGCCAAAAAGATGTCCCTGTGAGAAGTTACACCTTGCAAACTATCGGTACTCATCACATGTGTTCCATATGTCCAAGTCATAAAAATTGCCTTGATGGCCTGCACTGTAAATCATTCCCTATATATTACAGACCATGTGGCAGTTAATGGAGTAATCCCCTTTGCAGTTCACATAATTCCTTCCCCATTAACTGTGTGGGGACTTTATTTCAATGTGGGTACAGTCTATGCCCCCCCCTATACCTAAGGAAAATGGCCTATATCATTGAACTCCTGCATAGTGTTGGCTGTCTCTTATAGGGTATGTCAGAACCGCATATGCTCTACCACATGCTCAAAAATGTCATCAAGAAACTGATGAAGTATTCTCAAGCCAGGTGCCTGAGAACCTCCCACTGTGTCACCAGTAGGTCGCTGAAAGATTCCTCTAGCTAATATGCTAAAGTCATCTTTACCTTTGTATCCATTAGGGTAGGTACTCCCTGACTCCCACAGAGTTGCAGAAAAAGCTAACTCGTTTTCAAGATTTGTTGGACAGTGTCTCTGTCAACACAGTAATGGTCCATAAGGTCAGCATTGTGGAGACCATGAAATGTTACGCAAGATCTGATGACCCAGTACTTCCAGCTGCAATGACATCCTCCTGCAGATACACATTTACTATTGCTGCAGCAATCCCTGAAATGGTTCCACAATGTACATGGGCATATTACCAAGTTCAACTATACAGCAAGTGCAGCTGCTCTGCAGGGTAGCATTTAAATGCTTTTGAATCACTCCGCCATCTTGTTTTGACTCATTATCATATACAGTGCCTTATTATACATTCAGTAGCATATAGCAATGGCTGATAACATTATTTGGTCTAGCCACATCGTGTAGCATGATTTTCTGAATCAGACTCTCCCTGCACATGACTACTAGTAATGCAAATTTCCTTCATTTTCTGAATCTGGCCCAATGTGTACAAGCAGTTTGGTTAACAATGTTAAATGTAGTTACCATTTTATTTGTGATGTGCGTGTACTTGTGTTTTAATTTGATTTTGCTGTGAGCAGTATCACGTATATAGCTATAGTGGTTGCACATTCTGAGCATGTGCACTAAATCAGTCTGGGCTAAGAGTGTTTTAATGTAAAAACTGTTGCTCCATGTTGTCTGTAGACAGAAGATATAATGAACAGCAGAAAATGATTTTATTGATGGTTCCATAAAAACTATGTTAAAGAGATTGCATTTAGAATTAAAAATAAGACAGTATCATTTAATTGTTCTTCTTGGTTTATCAATTCAAAGATGCATAGATATATAACAGAGAAGTGGACCAGTGGACCATTAGTAGCCTAGCCACTGCATCTTCCATTGCTTGCTCTCCCTATCCACAAGGGATATGAAAGCAAGACTGGAGAATTTATTGATTCCCATCTAATCTTTAACATTAATTTTGAAGAGAGTTAGAAAAATGCTTTGTTTGACACAGAAAAGAAGCCCATTCTTTAGGCAATAAATACACTGGGAGAGAGAATTATCCCACAATGTTTCTGATTACATTTTGGTGTAGATTCAGATTCCTACAAAAAGGTATTTGGGGTGCTACCAATATTTTAAATGTGTAAGAGATCAAACAGCTCAGGGTCATTGCTACATTGTAGGCAGACAGAGATCACCATGCAGAAATCTGTAAGAAAGGAAGAAGAGTGATTTGGCTTTTAGTTGTTCTGTTCAGCTTTAGGGAGCTCATACTCAAAATTTTACTTGCAAAGAAATTTTGAGTTTTTTTCTAGTTGAATGATATGTCTGGACATTTACATGCAAAGGAGGTCATGTTATTCGAGAGGCCAACAAGGAATCAATCTGGTATGTAGTCCGGACCAATAGAGCTAGTATTCTTCGGTGAATAGAGGACTTCTAAGATGAGCTCAGAGGTAGTAATGGGGGGGGGGTGGGGGCAGATTGATGTAAATGAGAAAAGTGGAGTAGAGGAAGGCTGAAATTTAAGTTAAACCTTTCTGCTGGTATATTTGTGACTTCCCCAGGGTTTGCGTGAGAACTGACATTGGCTATATGCTCATTACAGTGCTGAGTATGACTTCTGAGATTACTCATGCAGTTCTAGGACTGCTTTGTCGTTATCACTGTTTACTTCATATTTTGCTTTATGTGTTTTGATCACTTTTCTTACCTCTTTGTTTACCATTTTCAGGTCTCTTTTCAACCACAAATCAGTCACATTAAGACTGAAGCCAGAAACATCAGCCAACACCTTGGTATTCAGGGATTATGCTAAGGTTAATCTACAAAAACTTAGTGATGACCTGGTTATATTCAACAGCTTTTTCCATGTTAACAACCGCATGGCTTATGCAGAATCATTTACAACCAAATCTATGCACATATAACTCAATCCATAGATGCAGCTACCCCCCCTCAGAGGTAAATACAATGCCAAATTTAAAAATAGCCCCCGCCCCAACCTGTAGTGGAATATTAATATAAATAGGTTCTATAATAAAAGAAAAAAATCACTGTATGCAAAAATAAATTTTACTCTCAAATGCCAGTCTTGCTAAACTTAACAAGGCTCTCGGACCCTCATCAAGTAAGCTAAAGTCAGACATGAGTTAAAAATAGTCACGCAGGTGAAGGATAACCGCAAAGCCATCATAACTATGTTAGGCATATCAGAAACAATGTCCAACACTGCACAGAGCTAAGAGTAAAGGATATCACACTCTCAGAGCCAGAGGACATAGCCAGTGTACTAGCAAACAAATTTAGTTGAAATTCACCCCCCTTTCCGCTCCTATATTCCCTGATCACATAACTGCATTTACACCCTCCAATCTAAAGTTCAAGTTTTCAAGGCACTATCCAAGGCCAAGAACACTACTTTTATGAGGTCAGATAGCATACTGGGCTGCCTGCTAGTTGGATTGAAACAAGATGTGTCAGATCCCCTACAGACACACACATACACACACACTATTCCATTATATATATATATATATATATATATATATATATATATATATATATATATATATATGTGTGTGTGTGTGTGTGTGTATGTATATATATATATATATATATATATATATATATATATATATATATATATATATATATATATATATATATATATATATATATATATATATATATATATATATTATATATATGTATATATATATATATATATATATATATATATTTTTTTTTTTTTGTTATAATTTCTTCAAGTCTTTTGAGTTTCTAATACCATGAAGGGAACAGAACAAACTCCATTTCTAAGTCAAAATATGATTAAAGTACATGAAATTAGTATTGCTGCAGTCTTTGATGTTAACCCAAAGTGCTGTTCGCAGCAACTGCAATGTGCCCAGTAATGACGACTCCTGCAATTCATACTGAGTTACATGTATTGGTAACATATCTAAGTACAATTATAAATTCTTTTTTATAAGACCCATTGCTCCTACTACTACTGGAACTGTCTGGGTATCCTTCTTCCATGGTTTCCTCATTTCTGCCTGCAAATCCTGGTATTTTATGACTTTGTGTCTCTCTGTACGTAAGACACTGTAGTCACTGGGTGTAGCAATTTCAATGATCAATCCTACTTGTGTCTTCTTTTCATTGACTACTATATCTGGTTTTCTCTCATCTATTTTCTGAACTGTTGGTAATGGGTGATCCCAAGTGATATAAACTTCATCATTTTCTACAATGGTTTGTGGCTCATGTTTCCAGTGTTTTTCTACTACTTGAGTATTATAATGTTTGCACAATCCCCAGTGCAACAGTCTTGCCACATTTTTATGCCTTTCAGTATACAGTCCTTCTCCCATTAGTATATTACAGCCAGCAACAAGATGTATGACTGTTTCCAATTCAGTTTTATAAAACCTACATTTGTCTGTTTCTCCCACATGTTTAGTGGATTTTGTAAACCAGTGTGTACATAGTCCACTATCTTGGGCCACCAGTACTAACCTTTTGTTGTTTGGTTTAAATTCATCTCTCCTTAACCATTCCTGTGTTCAATCCTGATCAACATGAGGTTGTTCCAAGAGTTTTCTATACATGCAGCTGTACTTATGCATTTTCCACATCTCTTGCCTTCTCATGTGATCCTTCACCTTATATTCTTTCTTTTGTTTTGTTTTTTGGCACATTCAGTCACTACCTGATTTTTATCTACTTCTGGTTTGATCTCCATTCCTGATTGACACCGATATGCTTCTGCTAAACTATGCAGGGAAGTCATCTTAGACTTATTCTCCTCATGTTTCGAAACTTTTACTATGTTTGGGTCTTGTGAGTTCAGCACATATGTATGCAGTTCCACAACTGCAAATCTATACATGTAATAATTTCAAAGAGGCTCATACCTCCTTCAGATTGGTGAATGTATATTCTTGGTATACACTGATTTATATCAATCATTTGATGAGCATGAAGCATCCTTCTTGTTTTCCTGTCCAACTGATCCATCACCTTTTGGGACCAGTCAAGCACTCCAAAACTGTAAGTCAAGACAGGAAGAACAAATTGGTTTACAGCTTGGATTTTATTCCTACATGTCAACACTGTATTCAGCATTACATTTTCTCATGTTTTATTGTTGATCCTTCATCAATTCCCAAATATTTGTACACCCCCTCTTGCTCAAGTTCTTTCATATCACATTAATGTCCCAAACTGATGTTTTCTTGGTGCTGCAGCTTTCCTGCTTTAAAGGTTGCTTTTGAACATTTATCAAGACCAAATGACATTCTTATATCATCTGAAAAAGTTTTGACTACTTGCAGTTGTACTTTCAGTTCCTCATCTGATGAGCTATACAGTTTTAAATCATCCACAAAAAGAAGACAAGAAGTCTTTCTGGGAACTAAATTGTAGCCATGACCTAATTTGTTAAGTAGACAGTTTAATGGATAAAGGGCAAGACAAAAGAGCAGCTGCGACAGAGAGTCACCCTAGAATATCCCCTTTGAATTTTTATCCTTGAAATAATAATCTGTCCTTTATCATGGCTTAACTGCAAAGTGGTATGTCACTGCTTCATTGTCACTGTAATGTAATCAATCAGTGTAGGGTTTATCTTATACAGTTTTAAGCACTCTTTTATCCATGAATATGGAATACTGTCAAATGCTTTTTTATAGTCTATCCATGCCATACTTAGATTCTTCCCTTTTTTATATTTCTTCATTATGACTTTATTTAACAACAAATGATCATTTGTTCCATATGGCTTTCTTTTGTTACCATTTTGTTCTATTGCCATGATTGAGTTTTCTCTAAATGACTATAAACTCTATCAGCATCAATTCCAGTGTATAGTTTATATGTCATCGGAAAGCACATTATTAGTCTATAGTTTTTAGGATAGCTTGCAAGTTCGTGCTTAAGCAGGAGTATTGTTTTTACTGTTGTTAACCTGGCCGGTATCTGTTCAGGGTGTGCATATAAACAGTTCTTACTCATGGCTAAATCTTCATGTAAAGATGTTAATAGTTTTAACCATAAATTAAGCACTGCATATGGGCCTGGGGTTTTCCATTTAGAGGCTTTTCTTAACTTTGTTTCAATTCTCTGACCTTTACTTCATCACATTTCATATCATGTATATTTGAATTTCTTATTCTTTCTTTTACTTCTCCTATCCATTTAGCATTTTTGTTATGTTCCACAGGGTCTTCATAGATATTCTCCAAAATATATTTGTTTCTTCTTCTTTTGATTGTGTTTCAATTCCTTTTGCCTTGTTTCCAAATTCTCTATAAAACTTTATTGGGTCATCAATAAATTACTTATTTTGTACTTTTTCTTTATATTTAGCTGCATATTTTCTAAATTTTTCTGCCTGTGCTGATATTTTGAGTTTATTATTTGCAATAGTGCACAACAGATCTTGACCTGTTCTGATACTGTGTGTTGCTTTTATCATGTGCATCTTTCTGAGTATTTTTGTTGATCTGTTCCCTCTTCTATAGTCTTCTAACAGTGACACTTCTTGTTTTAATTGCTTTATAGTTTTCTCGAATTTAATATTTCCGTGATGGCATTCAATGTCTCCCCTTCCTTTTCCTTACTACCCTCTGTTTTTGTGGTATGACTTTATCTGTTTTTAATTTAACTGCCCAGTAATATATCCTATTTATTTCTGTTATATCACATGAATCACTATGAACAGTCCTAATTATTGTGTTTATTTGTTTTATCAAACTTCTAACTTTTTGTGTTTTATTAATTTTATGTAGTCTGTTTCTTTCATTGATCTTAATATGTCTAGCCATCTCTATTACATCAAGCAACTCTTCTCTTAGATCATTTTCTTCTAAACCGAGGGCACATTCTTTAGTCTACATTTTCTGTAGGCATTCCATAGAAAGTTCCAAAGCATCTTGTTGTGCCGCATTTTCTTCACTTTCATCCTGTGTTATCCTTTGCTCTTTCATATGGGAACTCACTGACCTATCACTCCACATTGACTGCGTCAGAGTTGCCACAGTTTCCTGTTCCTTTCCTTGATGTACAGCTCCAGCTGAACCTTTATACTGGTTTCTTACTAAAGGCTCCAAAGTATCTTCATATGGCAACTGATCAGATATTTTCTGCTCCGCTGGTTTCTCCTTAATTTGGGGGTCCATTGTCCTATCTTGCTGTGATGCTATCAGAGTTAGATTTTATACACTACATCCTTCACTTTACAGGTAATCCATAACTTCATTTTCTATTTCTATTTAAGTAATTATATAAAGGAAAGGAACATTCAGTTTAAATGAGATGTCAGCTTATGTGAGTGGTTGGCTCTTTAAGCATGTCACTTCCTTGTTTTGGTTTAAAGATATGCTGGAGAACTGACATTTTATAATGTCCTCCTAACTGTGTATATGACCAATCAGCAATGGATTTCTATGGTTTGTACATCTTCTTTTTTGGCCAGTTAAATAATTTGAAGCATCACCTTTTTATAATTAAGATTAATAAACCACCTTACTCATTTATCAAAAAGAAGTACAAGAACAAGGCAAAGATTGCCTGCTTCTAAAATATTACCTGCACTTTGTTAATTCTAGGCTACGTATTAGTTGCTCATGCATGTGACCTAATTATAGTTTATCTGTATCTTGAGCTTTTTGTGTTGAGTTCTTTGACTTTGGCATAGAAGTATCACTTTAAAAAAATGGCTCGGATATTGTATTCAATTGTTTTAAAATTATAGATCTATTTTAAAGTTCAATAACATTTCTGTCTCAGCAAGACTTACTCTGGTAGGATAGTAAGATACATAGCAACATAATGTAGTATATTTTGGTACTTAACATGCCGAAATACCTCAGTTAAACATTTTGTAACTTTAATTTATATTAAATTGTCTGCAACCAAGAAACTGAGGCACTCATCTCTTACAAACTTTTAAGAATTATTTGTTCTGCATTTATTAGTTTTGTATGCAGCTTCTGCAGCAATGCAGAAGCTAAACCCTCTGAGATGCCTGTTGAAAGTCTGCAAAGGGTAAATGCAATCCTGAGAGTACTGAACATTTAAATGCATTTAAGAGGAATATATCCCAGCTCTGAAACTGTGCTTTGAAAGAGTATTGTCCACTCTCTAAGGTACAGTAATTTCAGAGTTAGTATATGCAAGCAGAGCTGGATGTGAGCTGCAAAGGTATAAGAAGTTCTGAAATCTGCTCATTTGTAAAGGAAACAATAATTTTTCAAAGTGTCTGAACTCACCATTTTGTCTTACACTTTTAATAAGGGGTCAATCAGCTACATTCTAACCATATGATATAGCATTTAAGTGCAATTCAGGGCTATTGCCATAATCATGTCTTTACTTGGTTGGATAATTGTTAAATATTATTTTTGTATCATCATAAAAATATTTATGACAGTAAAGCTTGCTTAGCAAATAGTTATCCAGTATGAATAACAAGAGTGCTAAATAAAAATACAGAAGTCATTAATCATGTAATAATTAATGGTATCATTAGTGTATTCATTTATTTAAAAAGAGACAATATATACATGTGTGGGACTTGGGACATGATGTTTACTGTCTAGTTTACTCCTCTGATAAACAATGTGCTATATTTTTGCTTTATTACTCAGAGGAACTAGAGACACAAGAAGTAACACTGATAATTTAAATAATTTTACTTTACTGCTAAGTAAAAATATTAGAATACTCTAGAAAAAATAATTGATATGTGAAAGGGTATGGAGTGGAGCATCCTGGCAGAGTTGTCAGATCATCCAAATCAAGTATGTGAGAATAAAAAATGTTCATATAGCAGCAAAGATCAGTAGGGAAACTTTGAAAAATAATAGCCTGGATATGGAAAAACTTAATACTTACAGTAGGAAAAAGTTAAATAAATTAATAAATATAAATAATAAAAATAATTAATAAAAATAATATAAATAAATTATGGGATTAACCCAAAATTATAAAAGAAACAACTCCAGAAACTTGTGAAAAAAAAAGAGATAAATTGTTAAAAAAATAGTAAATATTATTTGTTTCCCTATCAAGATAAAAAAGAACATCATCGCAATGCCTTTAAGTGAAATGCAATATTAAAGTACAAGCAAAAAGTCACATGAGTACAAATAGCCCATTCAAAAACCTGAATAAAATGCATAGCTATACAAATATTTAAAAAATGTGAATATTTAAGAACATGTTTAGCATTAATAACATACTGTAACCATGGGCTTCTATTAGAGTCTAATAAAGTCTGTGAAAAATGTTCACTGTAAACTAAAGATTCTCAGTATCTTCCTCTCCGCTACCAAGTACATTTTATAAAACATATAAACGTTTTTTTTAAGTACACAAGCAGAAACATATCTAGCTGCTGCAGTTTCATCATTATTTTCCTCATGACATGAATGTGGCAATACATTGTCTTGCCTGATATGTAATATATCTTCCTCACTTAATAAGTTCTATATGCGGAGCATTCAACAAAGTATATAACTGTGTAGTATTAAATGCATACACCCTCCCCCAGACTAGATGTTTTCATTCTATTATTACCACGCTACCAGGTGCCATTACCTAAATGTCTGCGTTGAGAACATACTCCACAGGCATATGTGCCATCACGTTTATTGCTCACTGTTCAGCAATCTCAGGATGCAAGGCTGGGAATATATTATTCTCTATAAATTTAAAAACGTATTTTATTAGTGAACAAAGCACAAGTGCATAACACCTGATTCACAGCTTTATGAGAACTCAATACATTCCAGTTTTTTTTTTCATGATATCTATAAGGGCCCCAGAATAAATTAATGCTAAAAATCAAAATCATAGCATACATTCTATTCCGAGAATTGTTTCTGTTAGAGACACTGAACTGATAAAAAAAGTATTAGAATGTTGGGGTGCAACTTCTTTGATTGTAGTAGTCATTAAATCCTCAGGGTACCTTCTGGTTAGAAACTTGTCATGTAATGTACAAGCGTCTTTCTTAATCTCATTATTAGATGAAAGTGATATAGAAGTGCATGTAGTCTGACCATTCATAGTATTATCTTTCAGATTTCCAGGTCACATGCTCTAATAAAGCAAAACAATCATCGTTGGCACTGAGTTTATTTATTTATTTTGTAATACATGTAAGAATTTTATCAGCATCTGCATTTCTATGTAATAGCAAGTTACAGACGCTTTAGACAAAATATTTTTAACAGCTTCAGGAATTATTTGAGCCACTAGAAAGGAAATCTGTAATTATAGTATCTTTAGAGAAAGAGAAAGGAGACTAGTGTTAATATCCAGCTATAGAACATTTACAATTTGCCTTGGGAAGTTATTTTATTGCTCCTAATTGAATTTGATGTTAGAAGAATTACAGACAACTGGGTACTGGTGTTAACAACAAGCATGCATAGAAAAGGATCATCAAATGGAACTGTAATATACGATTTTGCAAGACATTAAACTTTGATATAATACAAGTTAATGCAGTTTTCCTTCATTAGATCATTTTTTTTAATAAAATTTAATTATTTTTGCTGGAAGCTTGGTAATAAATCCATGCGACTCTATAAGAAACTACGCTCAGTAAATAAGATTTAAAAGGTCAGTTAAGAAAAACGTACACTATGGCAATCGTAGTCTCACGAGGCTTACTATGGCAGCATTGTTATTTATAGTCTATATTATAGATCTGTTGGTACCATATGGAATTTTAGAAATAAAATATGGTGACAATACCAAGAAATTTGTACAGTGAAGGAAGCATCAAGGAAGGGTAGTCTTCTGGAAGCATTAGATTGACTAAGAGACTAGCTTTACAATATGTGAATCCCAATAAATGGCAAAAAAAATCTGCTCAGATCTTAAAAAATAGCAGTGCAGCTGAATACAAACTGTATGAGGAAACCATCACAGATGCTTCATCATTAGCCATTAACCAAAATTCTCATAAGTATTATATTCCCAGTTCATAGAAAACATAAAGAAACATGCATTCAAGTGTGGTGTGGAGGGCTAAAACCCTGACAAAACTGACCCAATTTCTAATACTAGCTCAAGTAATTGATGGTAGCAGGGATGAAGAATGAACATTCCCATCCTGCACAGGGTGAGTGCACATGGTCAGATGTATTTACACAGTTGATCCCTGATGGGGACCAGGGATACACAAAGAGATTGTCTTGATGGGATGGGGTTTTGGTGGAATCACACATGGCAGCATGGATGATATGCTAGCTAGTCTATTGCGTACCTTTCCTAGAGACGGGCTGGGTGCAATCAGGGGAAGAGACTGAAGATCAAAAAAAAACAAAAAACACTCCTCTGAACCAGCATGATTTTGCTCCAAAATGTTTCAGTCTCCTCACTAACCATGAACATGGATCAGAGTTAAGCTAGGAAAGGCTAGTGAGATTGAGCAGACCTTGTAAACAAGGACAGATCTGTGAAGCACCTTATGGTCAGCTGCACACAAGCAAAATGAACATATTGACAAATATTACTTCTTATCAATTACCAGCAAGATGATTCACAAAGAGCTATAAAACACTAACTTTAGTTATAGTGCTACAGACTTTGTGTTCTAGTATGGAGATGGGCCCTTCAATGGATGCTATATTTTTAGATTTGAAATGGGATTTTAAGTACATTCCACTTTCTCTTTGCTTTCAAAGCTTTACAAACTATGGATGACATAAATGGATGAATATTTGCCATAAAGACAAGATTTTCAAGTTACTTATGTGTTTCATAGCTTGGACTATTGTGTTTAGGGTCAGTGTCTCACCTGGGATCAGTCTTATATCATGCAATTTTTTCATTTTATTAATCACCTGCCCTTGACACCATCAGAACTTAAGATCAGTCATTTCACAGACAATTAAATTTTTCCTAAAAGTTCCACAATGAATAAAAAAGCAGAAGAAAAGCTGCAAAATGTTCATCTGGCTTCATGATAAAAAGCTTGTTAAATAAAAAAACAAAGCTATGTTATTCAGTGGTTCTCAAATATCACATTAAAATGAGTCCATTAAAACAAACTGTCTCACACAAAAACCCTGATGAAGGGATCAAGTAAGTACAGGTATTAAGACTATAGTTTGATCCTACACTTACATTTCAGAAGTGTTTTGAAACTGTACTAATGCTATATTGATGCAAATCAGACTAGGTTACCTATTACCTAGATGTGCTATTAGGACTGGACTGTTAATATCAAAAATGGAATATGAATTACCTCTGATCATCTATTACTCCACCTTATGCAGTCAGCACTAAACAAAAATCTGCACTTTCTTTTTTCTCCAGAGCTTATAAGAATGCCACTGCCTCTCAGTACAGAAAGTCATCAGCACCTAATCACTGCATATATACACACACACAAACACACACACACACACACACACACACACACACACACCATTTTCCCCTCCCCCATCCATCAATCGCCATGCTAATGTAAGTACCATTAAAACATGTATTATTCCTCTGGGTAGTGCTTTTCCCATTCCTCAATCCCGTAAGTTCTCTTAAAGCACAAGTATACTATCACTGGTGACTAGTGGTTCCCCCAAACTCCGATCCTTGTAGTGCAGTTGGTGATATTCTAGAACAACTGCATTATCCCTGGTGGTGAATGGTTCCCCACCCCACTGCAATCCACATACAGCTGTCAGTGCCATTATGGTACGGTTGCTGATAGTGTAGTGGTACTTTGCTGTGACAGCTCAGATGGTGCATTATCCCTGGAGGCTAGTGATTTACCCCGTTCTCCAATTCCTGTACTAATGGTGCCGTTATGGAATAATGGTATTATCCCTGATGGCTAGTGGTTTGCCCATCCCTGACCCAATATTACTTTAATTGTTGGTAGATAAACATGTCCTTTTAGCATTGTCGCACCTACTTATCTATACATTCGAGCAATTTCCTGAATCGCTCTGCATTTAGGTGCCTTCCTGGAGGTGGTTCCAGGAAAGAAAGACCGACAGAGAGAGAGAGAGCACATGACTGATTAACTTATACCTCTATCCAGGACTGCCTCATTAGCATACTGCAGGAAAGCAGAGCCAGCCCTACATGCCATCCTTAAATGTGCTAGAATACCATGCCACACTTTACTCTGGCTGTTTCTGAGTTCAAAAGGATTACCATGACATGTTAACTCACACACAGGATAAACTTTATGAATTCCCCCTTGTCCCTCACTGTAGCCATATCCATAGGTTTATAAGTTCAGAAGTGATTACTAGGCTAATCACCCCAGACAGCCTTCTTAAGCCTAGTCATGCTTCATAATTGTATCTCACATGTTTTGATACCCTAGGGTTATTGTAAGGGGTATGTGTAGGCTTGGGCATGGGTGGCCAAGCATTTATAGGCTGCCTCTGTCTAATAGAGATGTTGGTGACAGACCAGGGGTACATTTTCAATTCTCCATTCACTGGTCAAAGTCATACTTGAATTTGTGTTAAGGAAGAACTCTGTTTCACATGGATGGGAAGCCTGTTCCCCAAAACTCTGATCCTTGTAGTGCAGTTGGTGATATTCTAGAACAACTGCATTATCCCTGGTGGTGAATGGTTCCCCCACCACACTGCAATCCACATATAGCTGTTCTATAGAAGAGGTATTCTGCCAGACACATATCTGTCCCTCTAACATGTCCTATTTATGTTGCAGAGGAGGTTTATGTCCCTAGCTCAGGTAATTTTGATGCTATTTGCTTTATGGATATGCACCAGGTCCATCAGAGTGGGATCTGACGATGCTTTGTAAGACAGGCATAGATTGCCTTTCAGCTGTCTAAAGGAGACCGAGTACAAGGATAGGACTTTGAGGCAGTCTGTGTAGGACATAATGTTTGCCCCCCCCCCATATACTTTTAGTGAGAAATCTCTGTGGACACTCCAGTTGTTGCATATGCCTGGTTGGGTACATATTGAAGAGGTGTTGTACTCAGTAATCAATCTGATGATAGCCGAGTACAGCAGAACAATGACATTGTTGGACCTAGAAGCCATATCCTTACTTACATGTTGCGCAGCACTGAATGATTTCCTTACTTCTGTAGACACATGATGGTCAAAGGCCAGGTTGCTGTCTACACACCCCAGACCACTGGGTCTTCTCTTAGGGATATACTATCAATGTGGTAGCTTCCAGGAGTAGCTGGCTTCTCAAAGGATCCTGTTATGCATTTCTTGGCATTGAGTTTTAGATTGTTACACTGACACAAGTTATTGCTCATTCGGTCTGGCCTTCTTGGGGAGTACTTGTGTCTTTGGCTGATTCTATGACTGTGTCTAGTATGCAATTGTCTGTAAACTTGGTCAGCCTGAGGTCCTTGATGTTGGCCTTGACTTCTGTGAAGTAGATACAAAAAAGGAGTGGCCCCAACATTGAGCCTGGCAGGAGTCCCCTAGTAATTGGGCTTTTTATGGTGGTAGATTCCCTATCCTAACTTCTTGGATCCTATCTTTGAGCCAGCAGGCAATCCAATGGGTGACATAGGGGTTTATACCTAATTTTGTGAGTTAACCTACAATGCCCAATTTGGGTATTGTCTTAAATGCTTTGGCCAGGTCAAGTTGCAGTATGAAGAAGAAATCCACCAATTTGAGTAGGAAGGACCTTCTCTTGATTAAACTAAGCTGGGATGGATCCAGTGTCTGAAGGTTTCCTATGTCATTGTTTATAATTGCCATGGCTTTGCTTCTGAGATTAGTCAGACTTATGGATCTGTAGTTAGCCAGGTCTGTAGATGGCCCACCGTTGTGCAGAGGGATGACATTTGCAGTCCTCCATTTGCTTGGCATGAAGCTTGTTTGGGGTCTATGGTTAAACAGTGAGTCTAGTGGTCCTGATAGGTCATGCTTCCTGCTATTAAGGAAGCATCCTGGCATATTATTGGGGCTAATCAGTTAAATGTTCTTAGCCTTGGAGAGTACATTGAGGACTTGTTCCCTAGCGATAAGTAGGAGAGTTATGGTTGAGGACATTTCCTGTGGGGGGGGGGGTATGTGGGGGAGAGAGGTGGGTAAAATTGGAACTAAATCTGTCGAACAGTGAATTTGCTAGATATTCCAGCTCAGTATAGGTGGCTGCATTTGCATGTTGTTGTGTATTGCCTTTGAGATTGTGATCATAGTTGAAGAATGCCCTGTGATTGTCATTGGCTTGGGAGGTTATTTTACTTCAGATTTATCTTTGGTAGATGTGGCTAGCTCCCTGAGTTGCTTGTTTAGATTGAAGAGGGAGTTTTTACCTTGCTGGGCATTGCATTTCATGAGTTTTGCCATGACTGTCTTCCTTTTGTTATACAGCCTATTGATTTTAGGATTCCACCAGAGTGGCTTGTTTTTTGAGTTTGCCCTATACTTATTTCAGGTTGGTACAGCTGTCTCGATGCAGCCATTATCATGATTACACAGGGTATTCATGAACAATTCTGTATAGGCAGTGGTGTTCTCAGGGTGAGGGGGGCTTGAAATGTTGCTAGTGAGTCATGCAATAGTAGAAAGTTTGTGTTATAATAATTCCTACAAGTCCCAGGGTTAGCTGGGCCCCTATGTTTTATTTTATTTCAAAGGAGACAGTTTTATGGTTTGACCTGACCAGTGATGACATGACAATAGGGGGGTGTAATGTTCTCCCATGTTTTTGAGGACCACCCTTAGTGGGTGTACAGACTTGCTGGTTCAGGGTTTTGGTGTTTACAAAGTCCAGAAATACCTGGGCTTGCATGTTTTAAGGCAGGCAGTTCAGAAGCTTCTTCCAAGGGTAGAGTCTCTGTGAAATCTGTGAACCGTTTAATAGTAAATCCCAGCTCTAGATCTGGGGCCTATGGAGTCAGGCAACTTCATAATATCTTGGAGAAAGTTTTCCATATGGTCCTGAAGTAAAGTACTTATTTTCAGTAGTTCGTCCTTTGACTACAAAATGTCTTCCCTTGAGAAACTTACATTTTGCCTCAGTGTGTCTTTATCTATACCAGTTCCACCAACATCCCAGAGTTTATTCATGTAATTGTAATTTTCTTTGAAAGGTAATGTGGCTTCTTTATTCTCAAACTGAAGATGACTTTTCATGTTTATCCTTAATTAATACTGGCTTATATATTACTAGAAAAATATGCATTAATTGAAATAATGATTTTAATTTGGTCCTCTTGCATGTCAGTACCATTTTACTGCTATCTGTTACTAAATAAATTGTATAATTATAACTCCTGAATTCCTTTAAAATATATTTATATTTCATCCATGCATATATCAAATAACACAGAAATGCATAATTTCAGTTCACTATACTTCTGTCGGGAAACTAATAAATGAATACGTATGTATCTTAAATAGGTAATAAACAAATGTGATATATTAAGTAGAGTATAGTCAAAGTCTTGAGTTTGACTGAGAAACGTAAGAGATATCTTAAAGCCTACATCAATTGGAACAGAATTACTTTACTTGACATCTAAATAGGTGTCCAGCATATTTCAAGATTAAAATAGACAGCTCGGTTCAATAATCAATTCTACAAAACAATGTGTCCCTCCAGTATTTTTTAACAAAAGTCAACATAATGGTGCTTGTTAACCTTTAGGTATGATTCATTTCTCCTAGGCTGCTGAAAGCGGAGTCAACATATCTAAAGGCTGCTTAAATAATTTGGAGTTGGCTTGTTAAGAATCTGTGTTAGAGCTAACATTATGATCACAGCAACATCTTCACTATTGATTAGTGTCTGCTTTATGAAATTATAAAGCATCACATCTGTGTTATATCCTTCCATAGACAGATTTATTAATACATGTAACTTAAAGTTTAACTTTGATAGAATTATAGCCGTGTATAATTTTAGATCAAAAATAACAAAACAAGGAAGGTGCTGTCATATCTGGCTATACTTCATTTTTAACAAGCAGAGAGCAACAAAAATAAGAACCAATGCATTCATTAAAATATATATATATATATCAACATATCTGAGAAGTACTGATTTTACTTCTCAGTTAAATGCATACATTTCACTTTCTTTCAAAAATGAATGTAAAATTGTCACAGTAACAAAACTGCTTAAAAAAGTGTTATTTGAAAAGTAATTCTTTGTTTTGAAGTATACACATTAAAATGAATGTATGAAGCCCATACCTCTGAATTGTACCTCATTCTGAGGAATGTTACTCATTTTAAGTCATAAAAAATTCCATGTTCTGCACTGCTCCACACTGAAAGGGAATGTCACACTTTCATTGTAATGAATCTTTTTTAACAAGTATCCATGGTAAATAATACTGAATTATATTAATTTATCATAAGGATTTTTAGTAACCATGCTGCTAGCTTCCTAGTTGATGTGTGTAACTATTCGACAGTTTGACCATTTGTTCCACTTTATGAGAAGCAGCATTCCATATTTTGGAGGTAAAAGGCTGAGCGCTATGATGAACCACTTGGTTCGTTTTGGAGGATATAACTTTGCTTGCAGTTTTGCATCCAATATTCAAGTAATGAGTCCAGATCCTGTTGAAGCAAACAGAGTTTGGGGGAGGGAGTGAACATTAAATGTTATTTTGCTCACCTGGAGGGGGAGTGGACAGTGCAATCTATTATAGGTTCATAGGTTCATAGGTTCATAGGTTCATACTAGCCTATCTGCCCGAGGGCATTTATAAGCCTAGCCCATTGTTTTGTGGCTTACGCCACCCCTTTAGTATGGGGAACTATACCCATTATTTTGCTGTGCCTCTGTCGAGCAGTGACACTGAGGTAATTCCTGGGGTATATCTGCGATCTCCCATCCATTGGTCAAGATTTCTCTTGAACAAGGCCAGCGAGGTGCTCTGCCTCACATGTACCGGGATTTTGTTCCACAGCATAGGGAGTTTTTGGGTGATGAATCTATCCCTCCAGCACGTCCTATTAATAGCCATGTCGAGGTTTAAGTCTCCCGCCCTTGTGGCTCTGATGGATCTAGATTTTTGAGGTGAAGCATATTCATCAAATCTGGGTTTGACATGGCCTTGTATGTTAGGCAAAGGTCACCTCTGAGCAAGCGGTGGCGACTGAATAGAGCTGGAGTTCTTTCAGTCGGGCAGCATAGGACAGATTTTGAGACCCTTTATCCTTTTGGTGAGGAACTTTTGTGGCCTCTCCAGCTGCTGCAAGTGTCGGGTCAGATACATTCCGAATGGGGCATTGTACTCAATCATTGGTCTGATGAGTGATGAGTAAAGGAGACTATGACCTCCCTTGATCTAGATGAGAATCCCTTCATGATAAGGTGGGCAATGTAGAAGGACTTCCTAACTACTTTAGCTACATGGGTGTCGAATGACAGACTACTATCAACCTGGGTCCCCAGGTCCCTGATAACTTCTTCTGTGCTCAGTAGATTGCCACCTATTTGGTAGCTAGGGGTAACCTTGTTTTTCCCGAAGGGTATGACTATGCATTTTTTGGCATTTAACTTTAGGCCGTGGCTCTGGCACCAGTTATCCGTTTCTGTGAGACCCTTCTGAAGGATATCTGTGTCAGATGTGTTTTCTACTATGGCGCCCAGTTTGCAGTCATCTGCAAACTTTGTCAGCCATAACCCTCCTGTGTTTGCTTGTACTGGAAAAGTAGATGCCAAACAAGAGTGGGCCCAGGACTGAGCCCTGTGGGACACCACTTGTGACAGGCTTTGAGTCTGACATGGCGCCAGCAACTCTGACCCTGTGGGTTCTGTCACTCAGCCAGTTTGCAACCCATCTTGTGATGTATGGGTTAACATTTAAGCTGATGAGTTTTTCAATGATACCCGAGTGGGGTATTGTATCAAGGCCTTAGCCAGATCGAGGTAGGCTGTATGGACTGCCTTTCCCTCATCAATGGCTTTGGTGACTGTTTCAAAAAGTCAACCAAGTTTAAAAGGCATGATCTGCCTTTGACAAAGCCAAACTGGGTTGGATCCAAAGTCTGCAAATTCCTATGTCTTTATTTATGAGGTCCATTATGATCCTCTCCATGGCTTTGCAGATAAGGCTTGTCAAGGTAATGGGCCGGTAATTTCCAGGGTCTGTGGTGGCACCGCCTTTGTGAAGTGGGACCACAGTTGCAGTGCGCCACTCCTGGGTACGTATCCAGAGGTAAGACTTTGATTAAACAGCTGTCCTAGCTGTGGGTTTAATTCCTCATTGAGTTCGTGGAGCACACAGCCGGGGACACCATCGGGTCCCATGGATGCTGTGTTTTTGCTTTGGAGAGAGCAGTTCTCACTTGGGCGCTGGAGATGTTTGGGGGCTGCACTCATTTGGTATAGATATCTCTCCTTTGGGGAGGAGGGAGAAGTTTGCACTGAACCTGTCAGCCAGTATGTTGGCAATGTCTGTAGGATCAGTAATCTTCACATCATTTTGAACTAGTTCTGAGCATATCTGGGAGTTTCCTCCTAGGTTTCTAACATAGCTAAAGAAGGCCTTATGATTGTCTTTTGAGTCTTTAGCTATTTTTCTCTCGAAATTTGCTTTGGATGATTTTATGAGAGCTCTTAGTTTTTTACTTATAGTGATCAAGGGTGTCTTACCTTTTAAGGATTTTGCTCTATCTTGTAGTAGCTTCCTCCTTTTGTTGTAGAGTTTGTTTATGGCTGGGGTCCACCAGACTGGACAGACTGTACTACTCTTTCTCATGTTTTTATTATGTTATTTCAGTAGCTACACCTTCTTAAGTCTATCTAACTCCTGGTAGAAGCCAGGTGGATAGTAGCAGGGAATGGTCAGTAATGGATATTATACACTGACAGAAAATGCAGTTTCACTGCAGCTGGAAATGGTGTGTAGAAGCTCATACCATGACCAGTATTGCATGCCCTAGTATTTCAGAGTGCTGGGTGACCATTGAGACAAGAAATGTGGAAGATAAGCAAAAATCCTAATGCTGCTCAGTATGACAGGTTTGTCTTGTGTAGCTCCTACCACACACTGCTGGGAAAGAATAGTAAAAGGTCCATTCATGAAAACCCCCACTGAAAATAAGTAGCCACCTTGCTTATTTTGACAAGAATAAAACTTGAGGCAGGGAGTTAGATAGACTTAAGAAGGTGTAGCTACTGAAATAACATAATAAAAACATGAGAAAGAGTAGTACAGTCTGGTAAGAAGAGGGGTAAAGAAATTTGTGGGATGCTCAGGGTGTGAAGCAAACTATTTCTCTGAGAGGGCTTTGGGGTTGCAGAGGATGCAGGATTGCAAGAAAATACTATAATATGGGATCTGGAGAAAGTAATGCACAAGTTAAACAGACACCAAAGAATAGTATGAAACTAGACAAGAGTAAACAACAGGAGGCCTGCAGACAGGATGGAGGTGAAAAAAGATGACAGAGAAAGGTGCAGAATAGACATTGGCAGAGGTTGTTAGAGGAGAACAGACAAGAAAGTTCATAGGTTCAGAGATTAGTACTAGGCCCCCTTTTGGGCTATTTTAAGCCTAGCCAATTACTCCATGTGAGAACTGTCGCTCGTCTTATGTATTCAAATAAGACGATGAGGCTGGATGTGTGTTTAAGTTGTTTATTACACACAAACACATTAGGATGGATGATTGGAACATAAAACTTAAACAAACTGACTGACTGACTGCTGCACACATCCCTGCTTTCACTCCAGCTGCTCAATCAAAATGGCACTCTTGCTTGCACATGCTTGTACTTATATGCATGTGCCCATGGACTGGAATGGTCTTAAAGGTGAAACACACACACTCTAATCTATAAGAATGAAACCCTGCAACGTGTGTCTATAAGGTTAACACTTTAACCATTATGGCAACCTCCAAGCAGCACAGATTAACCTGTGTTTTTGGGCCTCATAACACCCCTGGGCGTCTGTTAATTACACATTAACACACACCTTGTGAGACATTATTGCTCTTAGACAATGGGTTCTCTGTAAAATTGTTGTGTTTTGCTTGCTTATTTATTTTTTTAAGCAGTATATTTTTTTATATGTATTTTTAATGTAAAATAGTTCCTCCGCCTTGCTTGCTTAGTTATGGAAACAATTAGTTCTCTTTATGAGACCACTGAGTTTGTCAACATTTAGGTGTAGTGGAATACAAGCATGCTTCCTGCTATGTGGTAAAATGGCCGTTTTTATGGATAAAGTAAAAATGTGCACAAATGGCATAACTATCACAGGAGCAGTTTACTGGAGAAGTTTTGTGTGAAATCCATGAGGGTCTCATAAACTTCAGATCTTCCTGTCCTTGTTTATAGTAGTGATAGCTTTGAAATTATTTGTAAGTTTGACACCAGGAATAAAATATTCAGACCCAGGTGTAGTTGGAGGAAAAATAGCAGACCTAATTATAGGTGTGGTAGTGAACATTTGATATGAGACTTTAAAAGTCATTTAACATTGTTATCCAGAGTGCCAGAGAATTTAGCTCTGACCTGTACATTAGTTATCCATGTCTTATCTGACTTCCAGAATTTTCAAGATAGTACTGAGGGATTTTTGCTTGTTTTACAATATAGCTGGCCTTATTAGCTGACCTTATTAGTAACATTTTGTATTAGATGCCATAGTTCATGGAGTTCTGTGTTCTCCGTTTAATTCAGAAGTCTTTACCTTCTCTCCATGCAGCGTCTGTTTGTTTGAATGTATGCCTAATATCTTTAGCAATCCAAGGATATGGGCTTAATTTAGTCTTTTAACCTGAGATGAAATAACCTATTTTGAATTTGTTCAATAGTTACAGTATATAACGTGTCTAAGGCAGTTAGGGTTTACCATCAAGAAAGG
This sequence comes from Protopterus annectens, assembly GCF_019279795.1. Lineage (NCBI taxonomy): Eukaryota > Metazoa > Chordata > Ceratodontiformes > Protopteridae > Protopterus > Protopterus annectens. The sequence goes on along the minus strand of NC_056726.1, from coordinate 62,154,888 downwards.
CCTGTCCTCAATGAGCAGGCTCGTAGGATAATAAGTACTTATTAGGCTACTGATCTGTAAAGATCTTAATCATTCTAGGATCATATTCCCATGGTAGTTTTTAGTCCTTAAATTTGCATAAAAATGACCCAGAAATGGAACAATCAATGATATGTTGGGGCATTTATGCTTCCAATATCTGTGAAGGTCAGGGGTGCTAAATCTGGTGAATTTGAAGTTACCCATACATTCATCCAAACTACATTTCATTAGAGTAAGACAAGTACTTTTGTTTTGTGTATAGCAAAATACTGCTCCATAGAAGCTGTATTCCCTGTGATACAGCCCTGTCCCTTCAATGCTTTCTATTTATTTTACAGAAGAACTTGTGATCCCTTGAGCGGGTGATTATTATATCATTGGACTTGAGAATGTATAATAGGTCTGACAGAATAGGGTCTGTTGATGCTCTATATGCAAGGCAGAGGTCACCTCTCAGTAGCCTGTATGATGCTGAATAAAAGGGCAAGGCTTTGAGATGGTGTGCCTAGGTTTTATAATTTAGGCCCTTGATTTCATTTACTTAGAAACCATTGTGGTTATTACAGTTGTGATAAGTGTTTAAAATGTTTTCCCTTTTTAGTGTGAAGGCTATCTTCTTTAGTTCCAGGGTTTGAATTACATGTATTTTACAACAGTGGGCTGGATTTTCAGCTGTAAAGACTAATATAAGTTAATACAGGAGTGAATACTGAGACTATAGCATAATGCTTGAAGAGCTAGGCATTTCTTTTTGAAAAGTAGGTAAAAGGTCATCTAGAACTAAGGATATGCTTATTTGTGTACAGATTCTTGTGGGGATGGAAACTAGTTATTTTTAGTTATAACAAAACTCATGTACTCAGTTGTGCTTCTGAGTTTCCTATTCAGTTCATTTTTAGTTTGCCTAATGTAATTATTTTTCCCTTTGTTGTCGATTGAATAGTATTACACAATGCTCTCCTGGCAAAAATGAGGCTGGAAAAGGTTGATAGAAGACTACAACATTGAAGGACACTGAATTATGCATTCTGATTTTGTTAATAAGCCATATGTCTGAGTCCAACTGAGCAACCCTTTTCGTCTACTGTCAATTGGAAGCTAAGGATTTCATTAATCATCATTAGTGCACCTCTATCAATATGTTGGCAGCGTTTGTTATTAGAGAAGATCGAGTAATTCTGCTTAATATAATGTAAGTGTCAACATTCATCATGAAGCCAAGCTGTAGTTATTGTGAAGGCACAGTGTTTTTATTGTGGCACCCATGCCTCAAGATTAGACAATTTGTTTTGTTTTTTTTTATTGCAAAACCATACAATACTAAACATGATATGTAAACAGTAGTGATCAACAAAGGATTACACTAATGCACAACATACCTGAGCCATTGATAACACAACAAGATTAGACAATTTGTTGTTGTTACTACAAATGTTAATACTTGTGATACAAAATTTGTTAAATAACTTTAATGTGGCTGTAGTGGTGCAGCGCATAGCTTTGTTGCCTCAAAGCAAGAGGTTCTCCAGTTCGATTCTCGGCTGGGGCGCCTTCTGTGCGGAGTCTGTATCTCCTCCCTCTGGTCATGTGGGATTCCTCCAGGTGCTCTGGTTTCTTCCCATGTTCCAAAGACATGCAGTAGGTGGATTGGCCACTCTAAACTGGCCATAGGTGAGAGTGAGTGGTATGAATGAACTATGATGGCAGGGCTAGCCACCTGGAAGTGTAAACCTTGGCTCAAGATGATTGTCATTGTAGAAGTGACACCCCGACCCCATGTGCAAAATTGGAAAAGGGGTTGAGGATGGATGGATGTAGAGACAGTGTGGAAGTCACAGCTGTGGTAGCTTGGTTATGTAAGAAGGTGACTGCACCTGTTTTACTATTATGAGTAACAGATGAATAGCTTACAGGGTTGTTGTAGTGGGCAGAGACCAGGGTTTAAGGGACTACCACCTGGCATTATCAGTGATAGATTTGTTGCATGTAAAAGTGAGAGAGAGTATTAAATGTTTTGTTGACAAGGATGTTAATTATTAAGAAAAATATTTTTTTGGGAAATTACATGTAGTATTTTGTGTTTGTTCTATCATGTATACATAGCTACAAAGGTGTTGGTAGGATTTTTTAGGTTGTACAAGATAAGTAATGACTATAATCCATACTGTAAGTGGGAGGGGGTTAAATATGCCTTTTAGTCAATATAAATGAGAAGAGCAAGAGAACTCTAGCTAACCTGGCTATAAATTACTAGGGAAATATGACAATATTATTTAAATAATGGGCGATCCGTAGATCTCATCCTGATTGGAGAATGAATGTACTCCAGCAGGGTATTAATATACAAGTAATGCCCACTGAAAAATGAGTCCACTGCTTCAAGGCAGCATATCAAGCTACCACAGAGCTTGGACAGAAAAACCTAATGGCCGCCATTATTTCATGCTCGCTAAGCAGCCCTTCTGCTATTTAGCGAATGTAAAATGTAAAAAACAAAAAAAGGAAAGAAAAGTAAAAGAGTGTGTGTGTGTGTGTGTGTGTGTGTGTGTGTGTGTGTGTGTGTGTGTGTGTGTGTATGTGTGTGTGTGTGTGTGTGTGTGTGTGTGTGTGTGTGTGTGTGTGTGTGTGTGTGTGTGTGTGTGTATGCATGCATGTGAGTGAAAGCGAGATTGATTGAGCCGTTAGTTTACACTCACTTAAAGCTTTTTCTGCTTAGCGAGTGTAAAAAATAAAAATAAACAGAAATGTATGTATGTGCATGTACAGTATGTGTATAAGTGCATTTATGATTCTGTCTATGTGTGTGAGTGAATGCATACATAAAAGCAGAAAAGACTGTGTGTGTGTGTATAAGAAAGAGAGTGTGAACAGTGAGATCAATCGAGCCATTATTTTATACTCACTAAGCACCGCTTTTGCTATTTACCAAGGGTAAAGTAAAAAAGAAAAGAAACTTAAAATAACAAAGTGTGTGTATGTCTGTGAGTGAGTGTGCATGCGTGTATGAAAACAGAAGAGACTGTGTGTGTGAGAGAGAGAGTGAAGAGTGAGAGCAATCCCTTATTTGGACAAAGTTTTGTGTAGTGAAAATGTAGGTTTATGGCAACACCTTTAACAAGAAGAGGGACAGAGAATTGCAAAGTAGACTTTTCCTGTTGATCAGTTTTGGGAAGGAAGATAGAAACCACCACTCCACAGAAAACAAAATCCACTGTATAGGGGCTGTATTCAGCTTGTCCTTCCCAGTTAACAAACAGATCAATAAACAAGTGCTAACAGTTGAGCAAACCAGCAGAAAGCTGCAGCTCCTGTTGTTCCTCAGTGTCTGGTGCTCCTCCCCATGATGGAAGTCAGTGCCTTGGATGGATATAGAACCCACATAAAGTTGTCTTTCATCAGGTCTGCCTGATATGATGGTATTCACTGGCAAGCAGACCACTATGCATGGAATTATAGCCGTGGTCGTGATTTACTCTGTGGAGTATTTACTGAGTGAGCATTTTTATCTCTATGCTTCCTTTTACAGATGACTAGTTTCCCCAAGTTTGATGCATCCCCTGTATGCAAGAAGCCTGTGATACCTTCATATGCACATACACACACACACACACACACACACATATACAAGCTACGTATTACTAGTCCCCACAAAATGAATCAATCCTGCTGTACTTAAATTAAAATTTCAGTGTGTAAACAACAAATCAAAACTGCATTCCAGTTTGAAGTCCATCTGACATTTTACAGTTATGGCAGTGGAACTTAAATACAGAGCAGTGTGTGACACCCATACCCTGGCCCAGCAATGAAGGAGCCTCAATCCTCACCACTAACACCAGTGAGGGACGTCTCATATAGGAAGAAAGGATAACAAATACACACGGCAAAGTTCAAGTTCCCTTAAGAGCACACAGAGATCACAGTCAGTCCAGGGCTGGTCTCTCCCTTGCTCTCCAGGTCCCCAATAAGACTCCTCACTGGCACAGTTATACGGTCCAGATCTCAGCCAGCTGGGCAAGCTAAAATCTCCAGCACCCTCTCTGTCCAACCAGTGCTTCATGTCCCTGCCCAAGTAGCTGACACACACACACTTTGAGATAAGAGTTTATACAACCACATAGACACTCCTGGGGAAGGCTGGCACAGGTTCTCCAGCTGTGCCCCTTTTACCCTGACCATACGGTAGAAATCACTGCCACCACCCAGCTAATATTTAGCAGCTACTCAAAGGCCCTTAAAAGGGTGTCCAATTATTACTGTGCAATATTATTATTCAATTGGTAGTATAACTAAACAGTCAAGATTTATTAGAGTGATTTGGTACAGTAATCACTATAAATATGCAATGTACTCTAGAGCTTAAATTATCTACACAAAACCGCCACAGTTGAAAGGTTTTAAAATATTTAATAATAAATAATAAAAACACAAGACAATACTTCTTACTACTCAGTGCTAGTCAAGAGTTCAGATATCACAGAGAAATACTTAAAATAATTCAGTAGTACAGTTCTGACATCACAGAAAAACACAGTCTAATCTTTCTAGTTTTGTCAAATAAATTATCAAAGAATCAGACTGTAAAATCATTAGGCTTTTTAAAATGACAGTCACCAACACAGGAGATTCAGATACAAGAAACTTTACTAGTGTACACCAGGAGGCAGAAAACCATACAGTACAAGTATAGAATTCTGTCTAATTGCATTCAGGAAGTGTTTAATATTTTATAGCATTTACAATTAGCTTTGCCCACCTTACTGACGTGGTCAGTCACAGGGCACCTACATCACTATAGTCTGCAATATTCTATTCATAAGAAAGTGCTGAGGTTATACTTTTTAAAAGTTTTCCCATGAGAATAATACAGCCTTGCAAGGCACCTGGTCAGTTATAATGTCTTTCTGTAAATGTTGCTCTTTCAAGGTTTCAGTCCTGCTCGAATACAATAGTCAGTTTGGTTCTTAATACGCTTCTTTGTTCTCCTTGCAACAATAATTTTAGCAGCTGTGCTTTATCTTCGATAAGATTCACAAGGCCAACCATCCCAGTGGAAGGAAGAAAGATTTCAATGCTTAATACATTCATTTTTCCCTAACCCAGCAGATAATTAGTAAAAGACATAAGCTTGCTGAGCTGGCTACTGCCAGGGTCAGAGTTCAATCACACTGCAGCTCCAAAGCTTCAAGCAATTACATGTAAGATCATTCTTACTGCCATATTGTAAAATAGAATAAAATGCATTACATACTATTTGCTTTTAAACTAGCACTTTATATATGTTTAAGTACATATTTTTCTAACATTCTCCCTCCTTTTAATACTTTTTATTCTATTCAGAAACATAAACAATATCATTTGATTCCCTAGCCTTCTCCTTTTAAGGACTTTTAACTAGGAAAGTCATTTAATCTATACTTCAGAAAAAGCATCATCTGAAATCAATCTTTCAATTTCAACATCTTGGTAAAAAGTTTCAGTAACAGATATATCAACAAAATCTTTGATTAATCTTTTCATGCAGGGAATTCCACAGCAAGCACATGCTCCTATTAGGAGTATACCCACACAAATAGCAATTAAAATGTTCATTAGGATGGAACCCCACCCCCCAAACTGAATCTGGAAAAAGTCCGTCAGTGGGTTTGGGCCTGGTTTAGTCATTGCTGATACTTGCTGAATTACCTCTAGGTGATTATTTGTCTTGTGATGATTCTCAGGGATAAAAGCACAGCATTCTTCTTCATGTACCACCTCTTGCCGCTAGGGTGAAGTAAAGAGCCATTTGATTTTGTAGCACAACAGTTTTCATTGCATTCAGTTCATCAGTCACCAATTCTAGGGCGGAAAAAGTTGCATTACTCATTACTTCGAGAAGTCTTGACAGCTTCCTCAGCTCCCAGATCGATTTGACTGCTCCATAGGCTGGTAGTATTCCTGCCCAGGATATAACACTGTTACCCAAGTCCATATGAGTCAATTCACTTTTGTCTTTTACTAAATTATGGTCTCTCCAACCAGCTTCGATCTTCCCAACTGGATTCACAGGTTTCTTAACTGGACCTTCAGATTTTCAAGCTGTTTCCCTTACATTTCGTATCTTACCCAAAGGTAATTCTGCAGTATGTTTTATTGCTGGAACCAGATAACCCAAAAAACAACTGCCGGACCAATTCTCAGGTAACCATTTATATGCCTTTTTCCCACAAATAAAATCATTACTTTGGTACTAATACGTGTTATCCCTGCATGAAACATTCTCCTATCTTTAATAGACAATTGTTTAGTTAAGACTGGATTGTCACGTACTGCATTTAATGTAGTTTTCATTGAACTCAGATATGAATCATAGTTAGTATTACAAACAGTACCCCCACTTCTGACTTTAATGTAACATTTATAAGACATTGTTATATTACAATTACTCCAGCCCACCTGGAGGGTATCATTTTGTAGAAACATACAACTCCTTTTTGTGTGACAGGTAAAAATAAAGCTATTTTGTCCTGTGATCTCACAGTTCCTGTATCAAAAAGCAAATTTTCCCAAGTCTCATTTATCCCCAGAGGGACAGCGGACATTAACAGTCCTCCATATGCTGTTGGTATAGCTGTACAAACCCAGCAATTTGAAATGTTCATAGTCTCTGCATACACACGTTTCATGGCCAGGTATGTGTTAAAATTTGGATGCCAGTCTATAGACAGTTCATCACGTCTTTTCACTTTCACTCGTGTGGTTGAGTGCAGGAAAAAAACACAATAAGAGAAAAATTGCCACACTTATAGTCAACAAATGCACAGCTAACAAAATAATTATGCAATAGTTCTGGGGTTGCTCTGCTTTTCTGTTTGCTTTACTTTTGGCCATTTTGCCCTTGTGTATCAGTCACAAAGTTCTTATCAAGTTGAAAGTTCTTTACCAGTTTACAATGCGTCAAATGAACCCAGGACGTCCTCTCAGCTACTCTGACTGCAGTAGGCGTTGCCAACAGGACCTGGTACGGACCTTCCCACTTTGGACTCACCCTTTTCATCACCTTCAACCAGATCCAGGTACATGGTTCCAAAACTGCTTCTACCAGTTTGTTCTGTCTTTCATCTGAAAAAGAGTTAAACTGCAAAACAGATTTATTCATTAACAGTTTCTTTATATAATTAGCTAATGAACTGTCAGCCTCCTGCTCTGCAGGCATGAGAGCTTTCCACTGAGGCACATAATATGCTCTCCCAAAAAACATTTTAGAGGGAGTCAAACCCTTTACATTTATTTAATTCTAAGAAATCCATACAAATAGTGTGGAATGGGTATGGTGGTATAGGAAAACTTCCTTGCTTGGTTTTAAATGCTCCTTGTGCATGGTGCTTGTTACAAGTATGACAAGCTGCACAAAATTTTTCTGTATAATTTATGTATCCATATGTTTGGAATATTCGATTTACTAACTGTGCCATCCCCCCTGTTGAGACATGGCACTGCCCATGGCTCAACAAAGCTGCATATCTAAATAAATTAGACGGCAATATCGGTTTTCTTTCCTTGGAAATGTACAGTCCATTTTAAAAAATTACACCTTGTTTTACCCATTTTTGTTTTTCTGCTTTTGTAGTAAGCATTTGCATTGTTTTTAACATGTCTAAATCTAAAATCTCAAAGGGTTGTAATTTCTCATTTAAAAATAAAGTTTCTGAGTCTGAGGCTGCTTGCTTTGCAGCTGCATCAGCTCATGCATTACCTTTTGAAATCTTATCCTGTTGTTTTGTATGAGCTACACGTTTACAAATAGCTACTTTGGTAGGTAACTGAATAGAGTAATAGCTCCAAAATAAATTGTGCATGATTAATAGGTTTTTTACTGGATGTAATCATTTCTCTATTTTTCCATTGTTGTGCAAATACATGTACTGTAGAAAAAGCATACTGACTGTCAGTATATATGTTTACACACTTGTTTTTTGCTAAAGTACATGCTCTCGTCAAAGTTATCAACTCTGCTGCTTATGCAGATAAGTTGTGTGGTAAGGATTGAGCTTTTAAATTTTCAGTGTCTGTAACTACTGCATACCCCACCAGATTCTTTCCTGTAGGACCCCTTTTGCATGAGCCGTCCACGTAATATATCACCTCAGCATTATACAAGGGCATATCTGTAAGATCTTGTCTAGGTAAATCTAACTGTTCAATTTCCTGCAGGCAGCTGTGTGGTGTGCCCACCGCAGGGGTTGGAAGTAATGTCATACATCGTTCAATTGTCATATGAGGTTGGCTCAGCAGTATAGTTATACATGAAAGATGTCTAGCAGGAGAAAGGTATGCCATTTTCTCTTGCAGTAAAATTATTGCAACTGCATGAGGCACTCTCAATGTGAGAGGGTGGAATAACACCACTGAGGCCGAAACCTGCACTGCCATTGCTGCTGCAACTACTGTTTGTACACAGTGAGGTAAAGATCGCACCACTGGGTCTAACTGTGATGAATAGTAAGCTATGGGGCATTGCTTATCCCCATGTTGTTGCATTAATACTGATGTCATGTACCCTTGCTTACAATCTACGGTCTGAAAGAACCGTTTGTGATAATTTGGAAGTCTTAAAACTAATGAAGAAGCTATCAACTGCTTCAACCTGCAGAAAGCCATTTCTGCTTCTGTTGTTCATTGTAAAATGTCTTGTACTGCCATTGGTGTCTTATATATCAAATCAGTCAGTGGAGCAGATTCCAAAGCATAATTTGGTACCCAGCTCCAACAAAAATTAGTTGTACCTAAGAAAGACATTTTTTCTTTCTTAGTTGTTGGTTTGGGTGCTTGCAAAATTGCTGTTTTTTTTTTTTTTTTTTTTTTCTTTATCTAGTATTCTACCTTCATTGGATATCACATATCCCAGGTATCTAACCTGTTTTTTCCAAAGTTGTAACTTACTTTTGTTTACTTTGTGTCCTTGTATTGCTAAAATTTTAATAATGCTACAGTATCCACCCTGCACTGCTGCTGGGTGGGGGCTGCTAGCAAGATGTCATCTACATAAAGTAGAATTTGACTACCTCCCGGTGGGGTCAATCCTGCCAGGTTGCTAGCCATTTCTTGTGCAAATATTGTTGGGCTCTCACAATATCCCTGTGGTAGTCGAGTATATGTATACCTTTTACCCTGAAATGTAAATGCAAACCAATATTGACTATCAGGATGTATAGGTATTGAAAAGAAAGCATTGCTAATATTTACCACAGAGAAATACTTCTGTTGCGGTTTCAAATCATTCAACAAAGTATGTGGGTCTGGCACCGTAGGTGCTCTAGGTATTACTGCATTATTTACAGCTTGTAAATCTTGTACCATCCGCCATTCCCAGTTTGCTTTTTTTAACAGGAAATAGGGGTGTATCACATGGTGAATCAGGAGATTCTACCAGTACTCCTTTGAGTAATGCTGCTATTATAGGCTTAATTCCTACTTCTGCATCCTTTCTCAAAGGGTATTGTCTTTTCTGTGGTCTCAAAAGCTGACTTTGGGGTAATTGTAACTGGTCCTGCTGTTCAAATAAGCCCTACATCTGACTTGCCTGTTGACCACAGAGTTGTTGGAATTTTACACAAGGCCTTTTCTTTGACTTTTAATAAAAATGCTAATCAGCTGTCCTCACTAGATTGCAAGTGTACAGCTGTATGTGTCTGTGTCAACCAATTCAGTTTTTGTTTTTGTATCCCTTGTCCTGACAGTTCTAAATCAGTCTGTTTCTCCCATCTTGTTACTTTTTTCCCTAAGTCTGCCCATTTAACACTTTTGTTTTTTGTCAAGCTGACATGTGGCAGTCTATTGGACTTATACAATTTCATGAATTCCTGAGGTAATGAACAGCTTACTACACTGTTTCTCTCAGTATCCCAATATAAAGTTCGTAATATTAATCTGTTAGCAGGATTTTTGAACAATTCTTGCTCATATTCCTTATCAGGTCCCGGTGTGTTACAGTAGTATAGAGTACAATGTAACAAATGCTGCTGATCAGTGTCAAGGGAGGGTACCTTACTGATGGCTACGTTCATCAGTTCTTTGGTTACTGCGCCTGGACCAGTCGTAACTAAGTCCTGGCTGTACCAATAGTAGGCTTCGCCCTCCGATCGCACTACAAAAGCATCCATTTGTCTTTGTGCCTCCATACCCTGCATGGTAGGAACTACTGCTATGCCAAAAATCTGCATGAGGTCTTTTCCCAGTAAGTTTACTGGACATTTTGCAGAAACTACAATTTTACTTTTTTGGGTCATACCTGAAACAGGATCAGTTATTGCTATATCATGGGAAAGTGGTTCCCTATATAGCTGCCCATTTGCTGCTTTTACTAATATATAGTCAGGTGATTCAGAGTGTTCTGGCAACTTTGAAGGGTGTATCAAAGTTCGTGACGCTCCTGAATCACACAAGAATTTCACTTCCCTTCCTTCCACTAGAAGTGTAACTTCCGGTTTTGTATCTGCCAAATAGAGCTCCAAGCTCAACAATGCTAAATCTAAAATTTTATTTCCATTTTCATCTAAGTCAATTTGTACTTCCTCTACTCCTTCTACTACATTGGTATTTGTCTTTTCTATTCTAGCTGTTACTGGTGATTCCTGACTTTCATATGATGTATCCTCACTATCATATAGTCAGTCCTTATCTCCTTTATTTTCTGTCATTGCTTTCTTATTTTGTTTACAGTCCTTAGCTAGATGCCCTTTTTACCTCACTAATACAAATACTTCAGTTCCATCTTCAGCAGTGAAGACTTGTGCCTTCTTTTTTTTTTTTTTTTTTTTTTACTATTAAAGTGTCTTTCAGCATGTCTAGCATACTCAAGTAAGGCTTGTAGCCTGCTTGTTTGGTGATCTATCGTATGCTTTGTAATAAAGCTACTGATAGGGGCAATGCAACCTTTCAAAAATGCATTTTTTAATTGTTGTTCATATGGGGAATCATGTGTTTGGTTTTCAGGAACCAACATACCGCTATGATTATTAAAGCATTCTAATAATCTAGCATAATATCCATCTATTGTCTCATTTTCCTGTTGTATGCATTGATTAATGCAAGTCCAGTCTGCTCTAAGTTTCCATTTCTCAGAGATTCTGTCTGTCAGACCTTTCACTCTGTTGTCTAAAAATGTTTTTGAATTTTTTAAGCTTCTGTTTTTCTACGATTTGCTTCCACAATCCACCTGTGTGCTTGAGGTATGCCTAGTTGGTGCTGCTTTTTTGCCTGACCTCCTGCATCAGATTTAAGCTGTTTAAGGAGTTTAACTAGTGTAAGTTTATCTAGTTTACCATCAAATTCATATTTGTTAACCCATCTTGTATAATACCTAACATATCAGCATGTTGTGATTGCATGTATTTTGTCTCTTTGGTTAGGGGCGGATCTTGCAAGGTTTTAGTGCACTGATTTCCCATGTCTTAAAAAAGACTGTTACATAACCCTTTTCTTACCACGTGGTATCTTCTTCCCTCTGTTCAGTCCTGTCTAGAATGACTGTCTACTTTATTCTGTTTTCCTGATCTATGACCAAATATACAGTACTGCAATTTGTTCCTGATCTGCTAAAACAAATCTTAGTAACAATATACTGTAACCTGGTCCCTGATCTAAAACAAAAGTAAAGAGGGAAATTCTTCCTACCTGAGTCTCCTGGTGATGAAAGTGTTCAAATTCCGCTCTTCGGCCACAGATCAGAAAGTGGACAGCCTCTTTACACACAATTCAGTCGGAGGTCTTTTTCACTCAAGAACCACCATTTTGGCAACTTCTCCTGCGCAGATTTATTACCACCCATACACTCTGACCTGTAGCTTACCAAGGGAATTCCGTCACGAAAGGACCAAACTGTCAAATAAATTATCAAAGAATCAGACTGTAAAATCATTAGGCTTTTTAAAATGACAGTCACCAACACAGGAGATTCAGATACAAGAAACTTTACTAGTGTACACCAGGAGGCAGAAAACCATACAGTACAAGTATAGAATTCTGTCTAATTACATTCAGGAAGTGTTTAATATTTTATAGCATTTACAATTAGCTTTGCCCACCTTACTGACGTGGTCAGTCACAGGGCACCTACATCACTATAGTCCACAATATTCTATTCATAAGAAAGTGCTGAGGTTATACTTTTTAAAAGTTTTCCCATGAGAATAATACAGCCTTGCAAGGCACCTGGTCAGTTATAATGTCTTTCTGTAAATGTTGCTCTTTCAAGGTTTCAGTCCTGCTCGAATACAATAGTCAGTTTGGTTCTTAATACGCTTCTTTGTTCTCCTTGCAACAATAATTTTAGCAGCTGTGCTTTATCTTCGATAAGATTCACAAGGCCAACCATCCCAGTGGAAGGAAGAAAGATTTCAATGCTTAATACATTCATTTTTTCCCTAACCCAGCAGATAATTAGTAAAAGACATAAGCTTGCTGAGCTGGCTACTGCCAGGGTCAGAGTTCAATCACACTGCAGCTCCAAAGCTTCAAGCAATTACATGTAAGATCATTCTTACTGCCATATTGTAAAATAGAATAAAATGCATTACATACTATTTGCTTTTAAACTAGCACTTTATATATGTTTAAGTACATATTTTTCTAACAAGTTTCTAGCTAATTCTAAGAGAAAACGCAAGTCTAAGATAACTTATATATAGAACACAGGCAGTGCTGAGTTGGATGGTCAAGACAAAAATGCTTAAAGCTCTCTGATTCTCTGTTTTTAAAATCACATTCCTGGTTCACATTACATCATTCTTCAAACTTCCCTGGGTTCCCAGTCTAACAGAAACTACATTTACATTCTTAATGTCTCCTTGTGTTATCTTGCAGCTGGTCAGGAAGCAGAACAATAAAAATACATTTGCATGTTTAAATCTAGCAATTTAACTCTTGGTTAAACCAATAGAAAGAATATCTTCATCTAGATGGGCTGGAGCCAACTTTAGATCAAAGCGTCACAACATGCTATTACTTAGTCAGTAGAGAGCACTATTGTGACATTTTTTGCAGTTCCACATCTAACAGCAGTTTTTCCATTTAAGACAACAAGCCTGTGCCTTACATTAATATTTACAAATGATAGAATTATTTATAAAATTCTATCTGACTAGGCTGGCAGCCTTCACACAGGGGGTGCAAGGAAGTTACAACTTTAGAGTGGCAACGTTATGTACATTTTTTAAATTTGTAAATAACTTTTGTTTTCTGATTTTCATAAGAATGAGGCCAGCATGTATCTCTGAAAAGAAAGTATATAACTCAAATTTATGTCATCATTTAGAGATATCACTCTTTAATAAATGGCAACAAACCAAACATTTTAGGAGAAAGGAACCAAAACAAAAAAAAAGTAAATGCCTGGACATTTTTAAAGTGTCATATTTTAGATGGAAAATGCTTCCTCCAACACCATTAACATATACTACAGCAAGTTTGAAACATTAGGTGGGGGAACTATTTTACATCAAAAATATACAAATATATAGTACTTAAACACATATATATATATATATATATATATATATATATATATATATATATATATATATATACACAACAGTTTTACAGAAATCACATTCTCTAAGCTCAATAATACCTTTCAGGGTGTGTGTTAAGGTATAATTAACTCCCTTCCAGGGGTGTTAATTATGCATTAACATACAAGGGGTGTTAATTATGCATTAACATACAGCCTGTCAGGCATTATTGCTTGCATAATGTTATGTTTTATTATATTATGTTTTACTACATCTTATGTTATGTTATGCGATGTTATGTCATGTTATGTTATATTAAAATATTAATAGAATACATGGCATATATCAAGCAGTCTTTGAGTAAACGGAGTAACTTAGAATATTAGTGAGAAATGGTATTTAAGAAGTATGAAAAGCAAAACAAAGAAAATAAAAAAGGAGAAGGAAAGGGCATTGGATTACTGAGTCTGGAGAGTCATTTCATTTGTAGGTTTACAGAGTACATGGTATGTCTTTTAGAAAATGGTTTTATAGGCTGGAAGACTGAGGATTAATAACACAATGTGTTGAATTTTATGAGGTGATCCTGGGGAGGAATTTACATTTAATGGAAGTTAGATTTATCATGGTGTTGTTAAATAATTACAGTATGATACTTAGAAAAATGATTGCAATGTAATGAATAGGAAATATGAATAACACTGCGGTGGCAGAGTAGTAGCATTGTTGCCTCACAGCAAGAGGTTCTCCTGTTCGATTCTCAGCTGGAGTGCCTTCTGTGTGGAGTCTGCATGTTCTCCCCGCGGTCGAGTGGCCTCCAAAATACATGCGTGAATGGACGTGCCTTTGCTGAAGGCTGGGCATTGGGCTGGCAACTCGGCACCATAAAAATTGACTGCCAATCATTAGCCGACCAGAGTTCCACTGTGGTGACCCCTAACCGGGAAATGACAAACAACAACTCTGGGCTAAATTTTCAGATGTATGTCAGTAGAGGGGTTGCCTTTAAAATCAGGTTTTTTTCATTATGGGGCCATTAGCTAATAGATATGCTTTACTAGAGTGGATATAATATTGGCAGAGTAATCAATCCTTATTTGTTATGATGTGCAAGTTATTGTACATGCTGTTTTAGGAGAATGAGGGTAGGATATGTGTAATATCAATCAGTGTGGAAGAATTATATAGCTATTATTGTAATTATGGGTGGAATGGCTGGGGATGGAAGTGGGTCACATTTATGACTCCTCCAGGGGTAAGTCAGGCTACACAGGTGCATATGTCGATTGTACAATAGGCAAATACTAACAGCAAGACAACTATACAAAGTACCACTTCCATCCCTTCCCAAAATGAAAGAAAGCAATGATTACAGGAATAGTTTAGGCCTACATACTGTACTGCAATATAGATTACAGGTAAAATGGAGAGCAATGGATATTATTTCTTGTATAGAAATAAGGCAAAATCTGCTACTATGCTCAGTGTACCAGCTATCCACACAGAACAGAAGGCTACAAAATCACCAACTACTCGTTAGCAGCAATCAGCACTGTACAACATCAGGATGAAGAAAGCAAAGAACTGATGGAAAGAACCACAGAAGTAGACTGCAACAGACATTCCAATCAACAAACTCTGTGAAGGATTCTCCATAACCCTTCTGCAGGCTTGATGGGTGGCAGAAAAAAAAAACTGTTGTGACAGGGATGAAAACTGCAAAAATAAAATTATATAAAAGAGAATAAGATGCAGAAAAGAACAACTACAGAGAGACTTAAAGATCATTGAATTACTAATAAAAATATGTAATACAGTAAAAATCATAAGACTCATTATGTATGTGCAGCAACAGCACATCTGACCTCTGTCGTATTATAGCAATGCAGTGCTAAACTGCAACACTCCATGCAATACTCCTCAGGCCAGGAATATATTACGAGACAGGTTTAGACAACAGCATATTACTGAAACAGTTTGTATCCTCATATACAAAAAAATCATACAAAGTATTAATAGTGAAGCCATGTCAAACAGCCATATATATTATGAGATTAGGATAAACTGTATGACATTACCGAAACAACAGACATATTTATGTATAAGCACTTTCTAGATAATAACAGTTAAACTTCTGTTTGCTGTTTGATCAATTAACCAATAGTGGAAGCCTATATATAAAACACAGCTAAAAGGACAGCACATGTGACCTTTAAGACAAGTTATAGCTGTGACCAAAGGCAATAGAAAGAATAAAATCAAGATGATAAAACCGCAAGGGATTTTGAAAAACACATACCTAAGGGTGTACTGAGAGCTATCTAACTGCAGGGAATGGTGTTCATCACTTGTGTGGGAAGTGAACAATTACACAAGTATAGCTAGGGTACGCATGGAGTGTAAACAGCAGTTATCTAAAATTAGCGACCCATGCATATACAAAGTACCAAGCCAACTTCAAACAGAATGCTGACCTAGCACACCTCTGACTCTTGTGGGTGTGAATCAGACTGTCCATGTGCAGATACGCATTTTAGGCAACTGAATACAAACAGCAAGGCAGCAGTGGAATTCTCTCCTAAGTCCCTTCCTAAAGTGAAAGAAACCACCCAAAATTACATGGATATTTAACCTGCAGACTGCTATGTAAGTGTAAGGTAATGGTAGAACAGGAAACACTGCTTGTTATTTGGTATGCAGGCGTAAGAAGACAGCTGGTAAAACACACAGTGTATCAGCTATCCACACAAGGCAGGAGGCTACAAATAGCCAGTTTATTTGTTTAGGAAGGCAATAGTCAGTATTTTAGAATTTCAGTTCAGGTGAAAAAAGGTGAAAAAAAGAAAAAAAAGGGTGCTAAGCACCTGAGAGCTCGATTGCAGCAGATTTGTCAGAAAGTAAAGCCTGGAAATGATTCCCTGTAGCACTAGACTTGATAGGTGACTGGCGCCAAGCTGTGTTTAGAAGGGGTGAAGATTAAGGGTGCACTAGCACCCCTCTAACTACAAGGCAAGATGCCCAGTGGTTTGTCATTAGTCTTCACCTCTTATTGCTTTTGTTGTCTAAGTACTATACTTCTGAAATTTTAGCCAACACGGCTCTTGAGTGTATACCTCAGTACGCATTTAGAAATAAAATAATCGTTGATTTCCCAGTTATGCTGTAAAGTGTTAATACTGCTAGAAGACACACATGCTAAACAAATACCACACCATTTGTTCATGCTGATTTCTAATATGCAGTGCTTCTATTCAGGACTATTTTTCACACCAGTTACATATCTGAAGAAATAGTACTGTTTAATACAAAAGTTAAACAAAAGTATAAGCATTTCTGCATATGGTAAAGGTTATTTTATAATACTCATATTCATTTAAGAATTAGTATATTTACTGAAGGCATTGTAATAGTGACAATGAAGTTATAAACAATCTACAAACAATTATACTGAGCTGATGAGGACAGAAAGAAGAAATAATATCTCTAGCATGTTTCGTGTAATGAGCATATTTTCTAAAAATCAGCTGTTGTTCATACCCACAATATTTTATTTCAGTCAAAAAGTGCACATATATACTTAATACAGAAGTCAACAAATGCAAGTGAAAGATCACTGTTTGACTGTTATATAGATAGGGCACAAACATCTTACATATTCTGTGCTTTTGCTTGAGATACAACATAAAGATGGCAGAGTCATTTAGACTGATTATTTGCTGACTTTTACATATCACATCACTTGTGTTGCCTTTTAAAACAAAAATTTAATATTTGACAACAAAACTTGAATGGATCTTGAAAATGTTAAGTGAAACAGCATGTGGTTTTAGAAATCATAGGTTCATAGGTAACTACTTGCCTAACTGCCCTCATGGACCGCTTTAAGCTTCCCTTTTTGTGCTCAAATAAACTTATCCCATTCAGTTAGACAATGGCCTTACTCATCTCATGGCTGATAACTGGGATCACACCAGAGATAATTCGAGGGGACACATGCATGGTATTAAGCATTAGTAGTACATGGGACAGTTCTGGGGTACATTTTCTGTTTCCCATCTATAGATCCAAGTTGTGATTGAATATGGACAAGGAAGAATTTTGTTTAATATGGTTGGGAATCTGTTCCAGAGAAGGGATATCCTCTGCATGATATACCTGTTGGTGTTGCAGAAGAGATTTAGATCCCTAGACTGAGTTTTTCTGATGTCATTTGATTTGCTGATGGGCAATAAATCCATCAGTAATTGGTCAGAGGATGCCTTTATGTCAGACACAGGTCATTTCTTAGCAGTCTGTAGGGTACTCAGTATAGCAACAAGGCTTTGAGTTGGTCCATGCAGTACATGTTGGTTAGCCTTTGTATCCTTTTAGCAAGGTATCTCTGTAGGCATTTCGGTTGTTGAATGTGTTTGGATAGATACATGCCAAAGGCGGCATTATATTCAATGACTGGCCTAATGAGGGCTGAGTAAAGGAGGGACAATGGCATCCCAAGATCTAGACACACTTCATTTCTTTAAAAGCTGTGCAATATAGACACAACAATGGGCCCATGTTGTTCAAAATTTAGGTCACTGTCCACATAAAGTCCCAAATCCCAAACAATTAGGTCAACTCTTTAGCAGGGTATTGTTAACGTGGTAGGTCCCTGGAGTAGATGACTTGCAAAAGACTACAATAATGCATTTTTGGGATTTAGTTTTGGTCTATGATTTTGGCAACAGTTATTTTTTGGAACAAACCTTCCTGCAGGATTGAAAAGTCATTTGGAGATTCAATGACTGCTCATAGCTTGCAGTCATCTGCAAACTTAGTCAGCCACAGCCCTTTGCTATTGTCGTTTACTTTAGAAAAGTAGATGCTAAACAAGAGGCGTCCCAGCACAGAGCCTTGCAGGACTTCACTGGTGACTGGTCTCTTTGTGGAAGTAACTATCCTTAGTTTGATTTCCTTTGGCCTCTCTGTGAGCCAGTTGGCAATCCAGTGGGTGACATAGTGGTTTATTCCCAGTTTAGTTAGCTTATCTACTATGCCTAAGTGGGGAACTTTATCAAAAGCTTTAGACAGGGTGAGGTATGAGATATGGCTGAGTGACTCAAAATACTTGGCCAACACTTAATAAACCTAATTTCCTAAAATAGACCAGAAATTCATGACTACAAAAAAAAAGATACCAAACAAGTGCAACATTTTTGTAAGGCTTTGAGAATTAAGGATTCTTAAAAAAATGCAGAAGCCTGCAGAGCACTGGCTATACTGTGATGCCCCTTCTAAAACTGTAAATAGTTGTGTGCAGACTAAAATAGTTGGTGGCTCTGTGTTTCTGTCTTCCATTGCTGGTAACTGTTACCTAGTAAATCAAAGATAGATATACAGTCTTTTTTAGTATATGTTTCAGTTGCATATAAATAAAGGATTAAAAATCATCCTAATTTATTGCTGAGTTCTCAAAGCTTAAAGCACTAAGTGTGGTCCCCAACTACTTTGCCAAGTTATTAGCACTGTCGCCTCACAGCAAGAGGTTTTCCCATTCGATTCTCGGCTAGAGCACCTTCTGTGTGGAGTCTGTATGTCCTCCCCATGGTTGAGTGATATTTAAAGACATGCAGGTAGGTGCGTACATGAATGGGTGTGCCTTCTTTGAAGGCTGGGTGTCGGGCTGACAACACAGCACTGTAAAAATCCACTGCCAATCATTAGCAGACCAGAGTTCTGCTGTGGCGACCCCTAACCGGGAAAAGCCCAAAGACTTTTTTATTTTTGTATTGAGCAGTTTTAACAAATGTATAAAACATTCTAGTACTATTTTACATATACTATTGAGGGGCCAGTTAATTAATCAATATCCGTCAAACTCAGAAGGATGTGTGTTTGGAAATAAATGCTTACGTATATGACTTGTCTACCTGTGTGCACTAAATCATGGTGACCATGAAGAATCCTTGCACAGTGATCCAAGTATTAGTTATAAGATTACCTGTCTTAGACTTTCCAAAATGGCATGCTGACTAGTTGTCATCTTTAAACTGTATATATTCAACTCATTGTGCTCAGTGCAATCAAAATGAGTTTCATACAAAAAAAATAATAGTGAAAATTGTCCTAATAATGTCCACAAAATATTACATTTTTCACTGAATTTTGCATCCATTTGTATTAAGAGATATTAATTTTCTTAGTTTAAACCATGGAAGTATCTTATTTAAGTACCACATTGCTCTGAATTGAAATTATGCATGAATGCTGCATCTTATTTTATTTGCAAAGTCTTTCACCAAGCTGTTTGAGCAATAGCCAGCAGTTCTTTGTTATAATAGCCTTATACACAAAAACTGTCAGAAATAAAAGTGCATTTTATTCCTTTTTTTTTTTTGCTACAACTAAGCATGTGAATAACCACGCATCTATCAAGAGCAAAAGTTAGCCAAGAAGGGAGTGCACCATATCAACTACAGTATCACTGCCTAAGATGGGATATCCAAAAGGCCTAGAATTAACCACAAGCACATACTCTTCTAGGTAAAACAATCATGTTCCATGGCTTAAGTTCATGTGAATATAGCAATAACCCACGCCTGGGTGTGGGTAATGCGGGATTTACCCACGGTTGGCGTGGTTTGGTCCCGAGGGTGAAGCCCAAGGGACCAAACAAAGACAACCATGGGTAAATCCCGCATTACCCACACCCAGAATTGGGTTATTGCTATTATACTATGACATTATTTAAGAAAAGAAATAATTACTTTTCTTAAATAATGGCATTGTATAATGCCTCTTTGCTGCCCTTCCGCAGCTGTCTGGTATCCGTGGCAGTTCTGATGTACTGTGCATGCCTACGCAGTACATCAGAGCTGTGGCCAAAAGCAATGGAGAAAGCAAGATCTCCGTTGCTTTTTACTGTTTCGTTATGTTAAATGGGTTTAACATAGCGAGACAGCTTTAAAATAAGCAACGGAGATGTCCGTTGCTTATTTTAAAGCTGTCTCGCTATGTTAAACCTATTTAATATAGCGAGACAGGTTTAAAAAAAAAGCAATGGAGAAAGCAAGATCTCCATTGCTTTTTACACACTGTGTCGCTATGTTAAAGGAGTTTAACATAGCGAGACAGCTTTAAAAAAAGCAATGGAGATCTCCGTTGCTTTTTTTAAACCTGTGTCGCTATGTTAAACTCTTTTAACATAGCGAGACATTGTTTTAAAAGAGACTCATACTAATGGAAAAAGTCCGGGCGACCGGACTTTTTCCATTAGTATAAGTCAATTTACAACGTGCACGCTGGCCAATCAGCATGCACGTTTTGGAATATTAATGGGGGGTCATGGTATAATATGATATTTTACCTACTTATGATATTGTTCTTGTCCTGGCGTTGAATTGCCTAACTACATATCACTCATCTAATCACATGCTAATCAACAATTTATTGCTATATTAATTTATATGCCAGTGTTGCTTATTCCTTCATTTATTTTACTGCAATTATTACAATTGTTGTCCACCTCAATGCTTTTGCATTTGTGTTATTATAATGTACCATATCATAATTAATGTAACTGTTATTTACCTTAATGTTTATATGGAGTTTTTCATTCAAAGCCCTCCACTGAAAAAGGATGTCATCATCGATGAACAACCCAGGCAACAAAAAACAAGTAAAAGTAAAATTAAAAGAAATACAGAAATTCTTATGACTGAGAACAGGAATATATTATAACCTAATACCCTTGTATTACATTTAAACAGATGAATGCACAAATGTGCCTGCAATTTAAAGTATCATTTCAAGAGGTAGCATGTGTACTTACAGTGTGCCACTCAATGGGACTTGGGGTAAGGCGACGTGGCATATGCAGTTACACTATGCCACTCAATGGTACTTGAGGTACAGGTATGTGACATATGCACTTACAGTGTGCCACCCAAAGGGATTTCGAGTATGGGGATGTGGCATATGCACTTATAGTGTGCCACTCAATGGGATTTGAGATGAGAGGAAATTACTACACTGTACAATTCAAATTGTTTTAGGATATCTGATCTCAATGTTCTACAAATAATTTGTTGACTTATCCCTCCTACTGTCCACTCCATTGATTTAGTCTCTGATTTTCATTTGTAGGTGAGTGTTTTTATTTTAATTAATGAAACTTTGGTTCAGATCCAGATAGTGAAGAAAAAGCTAGCGGTGAGGAAAGACTCCAATGGGCATTCCTCATCTAGACTTGGACATAGCATATGAAGATGGGGAGTGGAACTCACTACAAACCAGTAAAAGCTACTGCAAGTCCTACTTTTATCACACACTGTGAGCAGTGAAGGTCTATTATAATCTTCTCTCTGTGATACTCCTACTGATTCTTCTGCTGTGCACACACTACTGGACCCCTCCCCTTTTCCTCCCATTAATTGTAACAAATATATACATTTTTCCAAAGCTTTGCATTTATTTTATATTCTTATATTTTATTTGTCATATATATCACATTTATTTTACATTCTTATATTTTATTCTCCCATTTATTGCAACAAATATACACAGTTTCTCAAAGCTTTACATTTATTTTATATTCTACTTCCCTGATGCTATATTAAATCTGCTTTTGAATTCACATAGATAAACAGACAACTTTAGGTACTGACCTGGGCTA
This sequence comes from Protopterus annectens, assembly GCF_019279795.1. Taxonomy (NCBI): domain Eukaryota; kingdom Metazoa; phylum Chordata; order Ceratodontiformes; family Protopteridae; genus Protopterus; species Protopterus annectens. The sequence continues at coordinate 62,132,727 of NC_056726.1, read as the reverse complement.
GCTGGTTCATTGTTTTTCTCTTCTCACAGCTTTCTCCAAGTCCTGGGTCATAGTCTTCCCCCCCTTTTCTTGTTCACCTAACATAATTCTATTGTACATTTCCTAGCCCTGTCAAACCAGTTTTCTCACAGTTTTCCCTAAGCCCTGACTCTTAGCCCCCTCTTCTCTCAGTCTCCTAACATAATCTTACTGAAAGCTTCCCAACCCTGTTAATCCTTTCTATTCCCTCCGTCTTCCTCTTGAGAGTATACTTATTCCTCCCCTGAGCTGCAGCTCCATCTTTAAATACTTAGACCATCTACTCCCCCTCAAGATTTCCTACCTTACTATTTCTAGATAGCAACTAAACAGTTGGTTTCAACCCACTCCATTTGCCATCGCTGTGCTTGGGCTCACTCCACTCTCCTGCCCTACCCCCATTCTCACCCACCCCCACATCAATTACATTTATACTTTCTCTAGCTCCTCCCCCCTACCCCACCACCGAATTATCCCCTCCAATTTGGCTCTCATTACACCACTAGCCATACCTCTTCACTTCCCCCATTATTACACCATTAGCCACACCTCCACCCAAACCCACACATACCCAACATCTTAGTTTACCTCATCATTACCCCATCAGTACAACCTCTTCTCCACCACATCTCATTATTACACACTAATTCTCACTCTGTCACCCACATCCTATTACATTACAATGTCCATCTCTACTATCACTACTCTACTTACCTAATCACTCTCTTTCAATATCCTACTATATCCAACCCCTTTACATAATTCTTCTACCCCTTCCTCCCACTGCCCATTATCCTCTCTTCCCATACAGTCTGAACACATGACTTCCTACTCACAGATTTCAGCCAGCCTTTATAACACAAGCATATTATTATGTACCAGAGTAAAAATCCTCCCCCACCATCACCACAACAATACTATTTTCTCTCTAAATTATTCAATCAAATTAAAAGGGAAACTAGAACACACTACTCTCCCATACCTTGTAACAAACCTACCGCTATCCGGAGACATACATCACAACCTGGGTCCCTTCTCCTCTCCTCTGCAACCCCCTAACTCCCATAAATCAATAAACTTCACTAGAATTAACCTACAAAGCATCAGAAATAAAATATCTGACATCCATGCATGGATAGCCAACAACAAACCTGATATTATTGCCGTAACTGAAACATGGCAAAAACCCTATATTATGGAGATAGGTGAAATCTGGGGGAAGGAATTCTGTCTTAGGCCTGACAGACCCTGAAAAAAATGTGGAGGCATCTCTCTAATATACCCCATGTCCTTCACTATTGCCCCATATACAAAACTCATCCCACAGTTCTCCACAGCTGAACTTTTTGTTTCTTTCCTTAAAATTAATAATTGCAAAAATCTCTGTGTGATAGTTATAGCATCCCGATTCTTGAGGAAATCCTTGTCTAGTCATCTATTAACATAAAAAATTAGACTATCATACTGGGAGATGTAAATATCAACTCACTAGACATATCCTCACACCACTCTAACTGCAATATCAATCTATATAAGTTCACCCAGCTAGTTAACACCTTAACCAGGCCTAATAAAATTAATACTAATGGCTCAATCCTAGACTGGATTTTAGTGTTCCACCCAAATAAGATCGCATCCACTGGTACACTCTCCAATAGTATAAGTGAACACTTACTGGCCTTTATACAACGTGAAAGTACCACAACATTTAATAAACATCAGTACAGGGTTACCAGAGATGAATCCCAGTTCTGTCCATTTATCTTTAACCAAAGGTTGTTTAGCATCAACTGGGATGCACTAAAATCACTTCCCCCTTGATGAGCAGTTGAGTTCTTCAACTCAACCTTCCTCAGCATACTAAACAATCTTGCTCCCCTTAGACAAGAGAGAGTAAAAACCAACCATGCCAGTTGGCTAACAAGATCCACTAAGGATCTCATGAAATGCCGGGACGAATCATGGAAAATCTGGCAAAAAAATAAAACACATCCAGAAAAACAATGAGCCAGCAAACTGTGACCTGAAAGAAATTTATTAGTTAAACCAGCATAAAAACAAGTAACCAGACCGGTTTCGGCTGGTAAGAAACACAGCCTTCATCAATGTAAACATAAAAAATCAAATGCTGCTGTTTAAATACATGCATCAACGTCCTCATTGGTTCACTTTAGAATTTCTCATTAAGACCAGGTGGAAATAATCCACCTAGCTTTACAATCCATTTTTTCTCTTTAGAGTCTAGAAATGGAATGCCAACCTGTTTTGTTTGATTTGTTACCCTTTACCACGTCAATGATCATAAAAGTAAATTTAGCTGATTTGTGTAACATACAGTGTTTATATAATGCATTGTTGGATTTTTTTGTTCTTAATATTACTTATATGCTCAGAGATTCTCAGCCTGAGAGGACGAGATGTTTGACCAATATAGAAAGAACTGCAGGTGCATGTGGCCAACTATACAAGCCAGTCACTGCTACACTTTACAAGCAAAAATTGTGGCATGGTGTATGACATACAATTTTTTGCTTGTAAACTGTTTAGACTTAGATATTTTATCACAGTTTATGCAATGGCCACATGGGAAACATCCAATCAAAGGTTCACCGTGTCAAGGTGGTTTGTGTCAGTTGAGACCAACTGTTGTTGTGGGAATGTTTGTAATGGTTGAAACAGGATGCCAAATTTTTCCCTTTACGAAATGAAAACAGACATCTATCCGGCAACATATTCGATAACTCCTGATCACACTGTAATATGTTCCAATGTCTGTGTATGCTATTGATTAGTATATCTGAATTCCTAGCATATGTGGTCACAAATCTAATGGGTTGTAAATTAAGTATATTCCCATGATTTGTAAGTTACCAGATCCTCCCTGTTTAATGTATTTGCCCAGTTGCTGGCCTGCAGAACATGTCCCACATAATATCCCCTTGACCTGCATCTCCTGGTCAAATCCTGTCTGTGTTCTTGAAAACAAATACACCTCATTCATATGAATTGTGATTTGGGGATATTCCTTGCTATGTGGGGAGGATGAAATCTGGATGCATGGAGGATGGTGTTAAATTGAGGATACTTCCTGAAAACCTGCGTACTTAAAGTATGATCAGGTAATCTATTGATCAGCACATCAAGGAAGGTAATGGTATCTACATGATGGTTGACTGTGAAATGTAGACCCCATTTGTTGTCATTCAGATAGGATATGAATTCCAACAGATACTCCACATCTGCCCTCCATACCATCCAGCAATCATCCAAATAACTCCTCCAAATGTCAATTTCATCCAGAAAAATATTGTGGCTTCTGTCATAAATTATTTGTTCTTCAATAAATGCCATGAATAGGTCAGCATAAATGGGGGAAAAGATGCTCCCATAGCTGTGCCCTTGGTTTGCCAATAGCAAGTGTCCTGGTAAAAAAAGACATTACTGGTCAGGACATGTTCTGCAAGATCTACAAGAAAGATGTTGAATTCAGGCTGATATAAATCAGCCACTTGTAACCAATAGGCAATGGCTTCCAGACCAACCTGATGAGGTATGTTAGTGTATAGAACACTGACATCAAGTGTGCACATGAGCCACCATGGTTCCAACTGGGTTTCAGAAATGATTTTTAGGAATTCCGTAGTGTCTTAAAGACGGGAATGTACCCTGGGTAGCAAAGGCTTCAGATACTTAGTAAGAAAAATAGACAAAGGTTCCGTGATATATCCTTTACCTGAAACAATTGGTATACCGGGTGGATGAACAGGATCTTTGTGTATTTTGGGTAAAAAAATAGATGCATTGATTAGCTGAATCATGAATCATGAGTTGCTGCATCACCCTGTCAGTGATAATCCCTTCGTCCCTAGCAGTTGTCAAAAAGTCATCTATTTGCTTCTTGAATCTGAAGGTGGGGTTGATAGGCATTACTGAATAATAGCGTCTATCAAGAAGCTGTCTTTTAGCCCCATTGTCATATTCGGACCAATTCATTATTACTACTGCCCGACCCTTATCAGCAGATATGATGACAATGTCCTTGTTATTCTGTAATTCCATAAGTGCATCCTTTTCAGCCAAAGACAAGTTGTTGGGTTTAAATTAAATATCAGAGCTTCGATAGTGCAGATCTTTGAGAATACTGCTCTGAAACTGGTGCACTATGGGATACATAGGGGGAAGATATTGTGATTTGTGATATGTAAAGGTATCATAATCAGTGTTACCATCTGTGTCACCAAACTGCAACTTAAGATTGAGTAATCTACAAAAAGACATATCATCCTGCGCCAAAACATCCTCAGAGACCACAAAACCAGGAATAAAAGTTAGTCCTTTATTCAGGATGGACATATGAGTTGTTGACAAACTGAAGTCGGATAAATTCAAAACATTTACATTTACATTCTCATTTATTTCTGTATTGCCAGTCTCAGAAGACCTTGGATATTGTTGATTTTTCCTGTGTTTCCTCTCCCTCGTTTATATCTTGACCTAAAGGGACAAATCCCTGTGTCCTTTTGGGGGTCGGTGAATCTGATGCCAGGTGCATATCACTATCCGTACAAGAAGATAGATCATTGGTAGATGATCCATTATCTGCTGGCCATTTTTTAAGAATGGATCTAGGCCTCTTTCTTTTGGGAGTTCTGGATTGGTTTGGTGTGAATCTAGCATGCTTATTGGTATTGCTAAATGGGTTGCTACCCTGGTAGTCTAACTGATCGTGTTGGAATTTTTTGATTTTTCTAGATTTAAGTTGCTCTTCAAGGTTACTTAAATACGTAGCCACCTTGTTTAAGTGTCTAGTGAAGAAGGATTCTTCTTCAAATTTCTGCACCTCACTGCACAGTTTTGTGACCTCACTGATCTCATGATCAACCACTATATCATGGTATTTGGCCAAAGCCTCAACAAAAGACATGGTAGCTTGTTGCCGGATAGCTCCCCACTGACTATTAAGTTCATTATCCCCCTCACTGACATGAGGCTGGATTCTGATCCTAAGCCCTCTAGGTGTTATACCTTTGGCCATATAGGCCTTAAAAAGCTTGGAATGCCATACATTAGATCTCAATGACCTCAAATGCTTGTGCAACTGATCAAAAGCCAGACCACAACTGGGCTCAGGACCTAGGGATCCACTAATACTACCATTGTCTGTAGTTGTACCTAAACCAAATACCCCAAGATCCTCTCTGTCAGCTGACAAACCAGATATCAGATTAATTAGATCCATACTAAGAACTTGCAATAGATATGAGATTTGTGGCCCTTGTAATAAATAACAAATCAAGACCAAGCAGTAATCCACTTCCTGTTAATGTTGTACTACAAAAAATATATATATATAAATAGATATTGGCAATAATAGCACTTACCACAAACCTAGTAATGCTATGTCAATATAAATAGACCATATCCAGTCCCTTCACACAGGAGCAACAATAGCCAAAAACCAAAACCAAAATCTGGCAAAATATTGTTGAAGCTACGGTCCACTATTCATACACTGGTGACTGAAGACCTTGAGCCATCATTTAGAATGTTGAAAACAAAGTCCTTGACCATTATTTTCCAAATATTGATAAAGGTTTGAAAGCTGACAAAGTAAAATCAAGAAATACGCAATTCTTATCAGAAAGCATCAGTGGACCCCACTATACCAAGTACCAGAGCGCAATATATTGACCCAGATAGTCAAAGGGAATATACCAGCAGCAATTATTCAATAATATCTTGATATAATAAAAGTACCATGAAAATTTGTTGTCAGCAAAATCTGTACAGTGTGTCCAGAGACAGTGTAAATGGTAAAATTGTAAAATTCCAATGGATAATCTGTTAAAGTTTGACCTAAAATAGGACAATATTAAATCCTTATATGCTAGACTCATGTGAATGATTCCCATGAATAGGAACCATGATTAAATGAAAAATTAAAAAATAAAAATTGTATAACAACCACATGAAAATGGGAACATTTCATAAGCCCTTTCACCTAAACTAGAAATTGGGATATAACACTTATCAATCCTGAAAGTCATAAACAATACTGCTGGGACTACTACTGCAAGCCCATACAGTGCCAGGCCAATATATAAACAGGCAATGCCCAAAATTGTTGTATAATTGACCCAATTAGGCCAAAAAATGTGTACCATATGATGCTATCCCTATAAGGACAAAAGGTACACTGGGATTATAAAGTATAAATGAACAATATGGTAAATCCCCAAAACTTGATAGTAACCTGCAAAGACCTGTCCACTGATAAAGAATATTGTCAGACTTCCCACCATTTACATTTGCATTGTTCCACATGTGCCATAGCTATGACCATAATATGTGTTATTCCCGAAACTGATTATAAACAGAAAAGTATAACCCTGGTAATACAGTATCACCGAATCAAGTTATTGCACCAAAAACAAAAGGCGAACCTTTGAATATCTAATTAAAGCTTATAACTGAATAGTTCCATTGTTGTCCAAAGAATATAACATCTTATAAATGGATGAATCCCATCAATAAGCCAATGGGCAAACACAGTCCTAACATAAATGGCCAAACATGCTTATAATGAAAAATATCAGAACAAAACATGTGGTAATGTCCATATAATAAGGCAACGTCCCACGTCTTTGCGATCGGTTCAGAAAAACACAACCTGATGATCCAATTAGTATTTGTTAAGCCGCCACTAGTCCATCTTATGTTGAATGATCTCCTTCACCAAAAATGAGATAGTTGGTTTGCCAAAATGCACATGCATTCACTCCCGTTTTGGAAAATATGTCCCAGTGTACTAGGTATACCACCCAATGGATGAATCCACCATATCTTATAACCACACGACAACACAAAAAAACAGCAACACACACATCCATACTCACTTGCAGTCACACTAATATCACTTCCATTCCTAGCTATCTACTACCCAAATACCACAGAGTCTCCCACTCTAAATATAATAATCATACTATAAAAAGAGAGAAATATTTACTTTACCTAAAATACAATGCAGCAACAAAACCTCTCAATCTCTCCTTACTAGATGGTGACATCCACCCAAACCCTGGCCCTGTCAATACTACTACCCTAAAAGCTGAGCCTAAACTCCCCAACTCACTCCTAATAGGACATCTAAACATCCATAGCCTTAACAATAAAGTAGCTCATCTCCATGCTCTACTAGATATTCACTCCTTTGATATCCTTTGTCTGACAGAAACTTGGTTGAAACCAGGAACCAAAGACAACGAAATTATCCCCCAAGGCTACAATATCATTAGAGAAGACCAGATAAAATGTAAGGGAGGGGGTTTAGCAGTTATATTTAAAGATGGATTTCACATCTCCACACTCCTATATAACCCCCCTCAGGATAGTAATGCCGAAGTCCTAGTCACCAAACTCCAAATCAACCCTAACAAAGCTTTATACCTCATCTGTATCTACCTACCTCCCGGTAATAACATCAGCACAATTGAAGCTATATTAAACTGGGCATCCTCAACTTACCCCCAAGAAACAGTAATACTAGGTGATTTTAATACTGACTGGAAAAAAGTCAATACAGATAACCCCACCTCTCACATTAACCTGCATGGCTTTAATCAAACTATCACCTCCACGACCAGAATTAACAAACCAAACAAAAAAGAGACTACCTTAGACTGGATACTTATAAATAGACAGGAGCAAGCTTATAAGGTAGGCACCCTCCCAGATGATTTAAGTGATCATATGTTGACCTACATCATAAGACAAAAACATGACCTGCCTAAACCCCCCACTTTTAGGATTGCACGGTCCAATAAACACTTTAGCCCAGAATCATTCCAAAATGAACTTAGTGCCTGTAACTGGTACCCTTTAAAAACTCTACCACTTGAAGAGGCTATAAAATATCTAAACTCTACTTTTTTATCCATCCTTGATAAACATGCACCTAAACGGTCGATCCGAATGAAATCCAAACCAGCCCCCTGGCTTTCCAAAGAAACCAGGCAAAAATTCTACTAAGGAACAAATCTTGGGCTAAATGGAGGGCTAACAAAACTATCTCTGATCAACAAAACTTTAGGCAACTAAGAAATAATAAAAAGAACTATTACTGTAAACTAGAACAAACCCATCAAAACAATCTCCAAAAATTTTGGTCTAGTATAAACAAACTCCTGTCCCCTGGACACTCTCATACACCTACCCCTCTTGAGGCAGATCCTAATACCCCCTACAAACAGCCAATACATTTAATACTTTCTTCACAGAGACCATACAAACACTAGCCAGTCAGCTAATCCCAGACAACTCAAGCCTTCACACCACAACATTACCTCCACTACCAACATTTAAACTGCAACCTATCTCTACTACTCTCATCTGTAAACTCATCCAGAAACTTAAGCCCTGCACACCTTCTGCTGACCAAATACCATCAGAATACTTGCAAAAAGCAGCTAAGGTAAATGCATACCCTGTATCCATCCTCATTAACAGAACCTTTACAGAAGGAACCATCCCAGACATTTGGAAAATCTCCCATATTATTCCCCTACATAAAGGTGGCAATTCAAATGATTACTCTAACTACAGGCCAATAGCACTATTATCTCCTTTAGCCAAAATAATGGAAAAATGCATGCACCAACAACTACTACATCATTTATCTCAACACAACATTCTAGCTAACTGTCAACATGGCTTTAGGCCATCACACAGTACCACAACTGCCCTACTATCTTTTATAGATACCATTAATAGAAACCGCAATAACGATAACCTCTCATCTGCTCTCTTTATCGACCTCTCAAAAGCTTTTGACATGGTCAACCATGCCCTTCTCATCAACATTCTAAAGTCCCTTTCCTTTGACTGTCAGACTATTAAATGGTTTAGGTCTTATTTGAGCAATAGGCAACAAGCAGTTCTCTGGCAAAACAACATATCATCCCTTCAGCCAGTTACCCTCGGAGTCCCTCAAGGTTCTATTCTAGGACCACTTCTCTTTTCACTATTTATCAATGAACTCCACACAGCAATCCCCCAAGCCACCTGCATACAATACGCAGATGATTCTACGCTAGTATGCACAGCAAACTCCCCTTCAGAACTACATTCTCTAACCCAGAAAGTATTTAACATAGTAGAAACATGGTTTACAAATAGATGCCTCCTTCTCAATGCTAAAAAACCTAAGCTCCTTCTCTTTACACCCACAAAGAAATCCGCACACATAAACTTCTCTGTTTATTCCAATAATGGTACTATTATACTCCCTGACACAACCACTAAACTGCTAGGAATAACTTTTGACAATAACCTGACTTTTGATAGCCACATAAATAATACTATTAAAACTGTCAACAGAAAAATAGGCTCCTTATATAAGATCAAACCTTTCCTAACTCCTATAGCCAGAACCACAATTGCTCAATCACACTTAATCTCTACACTTCTGTACGCTTCACCCATATATACTAACCTAAAGAAAAATAATCTTACCAAGCTAGCAAATTCCTATAATTCCATTGCCAGATTTGCCACTGGCAACACCTTTAGAACTCACCACTGTCTGAATCTAAGGCAACTAGGCTGGCTTGAACTTCAAAACCAACTGATACTACCCCAACTCACCATTTCCCGCAAGATTTTCTACCACCCCAACAGCACTCCTATTCTTTCCAATCTCATCCAGCCTTACAAAAATCTGAATTCCCTGCGCTCCTCTAAGAAACTGCTTGCTTGCATAGGCAAGTCTAATAACCTGGCTGGAGACTCTCTTTTTTGTAACACAGTGGGAAAACACTGGAACCTACTGCCCAATGAACTAACATTACTTTCTTCCTTGCCTCTCTTTAAACATAACCTCAAAAAACACCTCCAAACACACTGGTTATGCCCCTGTAGCAAGCCTGACTAACCATTTCCCTTTACTAAGTATAGCTCCCTAAATTTCGAATTCCTACTATTCTCGCTTAAATTACTAACACTCCTTATGCATGTTACATACTAATTCCTTGTAAGATAGACTAACTGATACTCCCAAATTTATATGCCAACAAACTCTCTCTAGTAGATTAATTATACTTTAACTTCTTTCTCTATCTTATTAATACTGGTTGTACAGCATACTTTCTATCTCTAAGCACAAGTCCTTGTAGTATTTTTATTAAAATCTTTTCTGTTAATTTCTACTTTTAATTCTTTAAATTTTAATTTTTAATTTTTAATGTTGTAATTCTATAATTGCCGGAGCTTTTCTCCCCGGGCCTCTACTGAAAATGGAAATATATCCAGTTAGACTAGCCCAGTTAACAAATGTAAAATAAAATAAAATAAAATAAAAATAAATAAATAAATAAATATCAGCTCGATGTAGCAAAAAATGAAAAAATCAGCACTTGAGCTGTGAATCGTGGATGGTATAAAATGTCCAAAACAGAAAATTATTCCTCTCAAAAACCAAAAACAGTACCGTTTGGATATACAAATAGTTGGATATCAATGCTAGTAGCCAAAGGAAAGCCTCATATGCATTACACCATTGCGCCAGGCCGCCGCGAATGTGTGGAATAAAAAAAGGACACAAATCCAACGTACATCCGTGATGTAATTCAGACGTATAAAGGTTAAAACTCCAAATCTCCAGATATGTCCAAAACAGATAAGAGCACTATAAATGAACCAAGAAAGGTTGTAAATAATTTTAGATAGCTGCAGATGCGATCATGCAGCCAGCATCAGGTTCACAGGCCCCCAGCAGGATGTAGATACAAGTGCAACCACCAAACAAGTCCTCCTGCACAAAAGCAATTGCATGGCTCCAAAGACAAAATACATCCAGAAAAACAATGAGCCAGCAAACTGTGACCTGAAAGAAATTTATTAGTTAAAGCAGCATAAAAACAAGTAACCAGACCAGTTTCAGCTGGTAAGAAACACAGCCTTCATCAGTGTAAACATAAAAAATCAAATGCTGCTGTTTAAATACATGCACCAACGTCCTCACTGGTTCATTTTAGAATTACTCATTAAGACCAGGTGGAAATAATCCACCTAGCTATACAATCTATTTTTTCTCTTTAGAGTCTAGAATGGAATGTCAACCTGTTTTGTTTGATTTGTTACCCTTTACCACGTCAATGATCATAAAAGTAAATTTAGCTGATTTGTGTAACATACAGTGCTTATATAATGCATTGTTGGATTTTTTGTTCTTAATATTACTTATATGCTCAGAGATTCTCAGCCTGAGAGGACGAGATGGTTGACCAATATAGAAAGAACCGCAGGTGCATGTGGCCAAATATACAAGCCAGTCACTGCTACAGTTAGCAAAAAAAATTTATGTCATACACCATGCCACAATTTTTGCTTGTAAACTGTTTAGACTTAGATATTTTATCACAGTTTATGCAATGGCCACATGGGAAACATCCAATCAAAGGTTCACCTTGTCAAGGTGGTTTGTGTCGGTTGAGACCAACTGTTGTTGTGGGAATGTTTGTAATGGTTGAAACAGGATGCCAAATTTTTCCCTTTACGAAATGAAAACAGACATCTATCTGGCAACATATTCGATAACTCCTGATCACACTGTAATATGTTCCAATGTCTGTGTATGCTATTGATTAGTATATCTGAATTCCTAGCATATGTGGTCACAAATCTAATGGGTTGTAAATTAAGTATATTCCGTGATTTGTAAGTTAACAGATCCTCCCTGTTTAATGTATTTGCCCAGTTGCTGGCCCGCAGAACATGTCCCACATAATATCCCCTTGACCTGAATCTCCTGGTCAAATCCTGTCTGTGTTCTTGAAAAGTGGGTTCTTGAGAACAAATACGTCTCATTCGTATGAAACCCCCATCTGCCCTTGCCCAATACAAATAGCTCCGAAACCAGGTTAAGTGCCTAATACTACAAAACAAACAAAAAAAAACTACCTTACAATATCAACACAAGCAAAACCCAAAGAAATTATGGAGCTCTCTCAACTTTTTATTAAACCCAGGCTCTAGTAATAATCCTTGCCCAGACCCAAATAAAATACCCATTGAAATTGCTGCAACTCCTATTTCATAGATACTATACCCAATCTAACTGCTACCTTTCCCAAGACCAACTTGTCCAGCACAGACCTCTCCACAGCTAACACCAGTACACCCCCTATTCCCAACTTTAACTCTATCACCTATACCGAGCTCGACTATTAAAAAATTGCTTCTAAAATGCAAACCTACCACAGAACCAGGTGAGACATTCAGGTACTCTCACAGCCTACCTTAATATCATACCACCACTTATATCTACAACAATATCCACCGACTTTACTGATTCCTGCAACAGGACTCATATAGCCTATCTTTCAGCTATTACACCTCCTAAATGTGTGAAAAGTTTAAGTACCTAGTCTCTGATTAATTCCTGTATCTGCTTTGCACCCACTGTATGAAGTGTCCTATATAAATTTTGCTAGCTGAAAACTACTCAAATGGAATGTTCTCATGTATATACTCTGTATTGCTTGTATAGTACCTTTGCTTTAAGAATGATTTCTTATGTACTGTTTTTTTTCACCAGTTGTATAAACTACCAATAATATGTACTAAGGTATGTATTAATTTCTTCAAAACGCATTTGTGTAGTCGTACGTTTGTATGACTTTAAATGCTGAAAAACAAATGTCCGAACATAACATGATTTCGAAAATGGAAAAAAGGAAAACCAGATTCAACCATTTTTGAAATCGAAACATCTACATGCAGATGCTGCACCCCCCCTACTTTAATATACAACCTCCAAGATAGCACTACAATGAGGGAAAGGGTTCATTTCCTGATCCCCGCTATAGTGCGATCTGCACCCAAAATGCCAACTTCAAATGAGCGAATGCCAACGTGCATTCACTCATTGGAAGTCGCACATTTTTTTCAGAATCTGAGACATCTAGAGGTTGTACTTTCACACTTTGGCAAATCATACAACCTCCTTACGAAAAAAATGAATGTATACCTGTACTAAATGTCTTTATTAATGTAAATTCTATACTGTATGTGAAATGTCTTATATGTGGAGCTTTTCTCCCTGGGACTCCAACGAAAATGGACACTTCTGACCCAGCTGGACCATCCCAGTAAATAATGCAAATAAATAAATAAATATGACAAGTCCCAAGAAAGCTGATTTGAGCAGTCCTGTGGTGGTTCCAAGTCTCAGAAACATTGGTAGAATTAGTGCAGGCTAAGTACAAGGACCCAATGACTCAAGTGCAAACAGTATTCGGTCTCACAGAGGGGTTCCCAGTGAGAGTGGGTGTGCATCAGGGTTCAGTTCTGAACCCACTACTGTTCATAGTGGTGATAGACTACATTAGCAAACAGGTTAGAGAGAACAAATCAACAAAATTGCTGTGTGCAGACAATATAGCATTACAGGTAAACTCTCAACAAGAACTTCACATAATAACAGAGGAATGGAATGCAAAGCTGAAGATAGGTTGTAACTAAGTACAGACAAGAGTCATACCTCTCAACTTCTTGCAGCAAGAAATGTGGACAGAGCCATACATAATGGGGAACAAAGGCCCAAAAATAGGGACACTTTCTGCTCTTACAAGCTTAGAAAGTTGATAGAATAACAGGTTTTTTATTAGCATGTATTTTCTGAATGGTATGAAGTCTGAAACTCAACTGTCATTATTTTCTGACTTCAATCCTCAATGGTTTGCCAGTGATTTGCCAGAAAACCACAATACTATAAGAAACAGACCAAAAATATGAGGCAAAAATCTGGACATTCTGCAGAAATCTGTACAGTTGAGAGGTATAACAAGATTGTCAAGTCAGTAAACTGTGAATCAGAAGAAGGTAGCTGAAAATTACAATAACAAGTAAAATAGTAGAACAGGTTAACCGCTACAAGTATGTGGGGCAGATGGATGAGGAGAAAAAAATGTCTGAAAGAGGAGGTCCAAGCTAGAAACAAAGGGGCTGCAGCCAAATGGAGCAGAATATCATGGGTAGTATATGACAGATGAATGCCAAAGAAGAAGAAAAGTAAAGTGTATAAAACAGTAGTGCAGCCAATACTACTGTACTATATAGAAACTTGGGTAGTGACGGCAAAACAGTTGGAGAAGTTAGAGATGATGGAAATGAAGTGCATTAGATGGGCAGTAGGAGGCACATTGTGGGAGAGATGAAGAAATTATGACATCAGACCAAATACCAAAGTAAGTCCAATTGCAGAAAAAGTCAGACAGGACATATTACAGTGGTCTTGTCCCATGTGCAGGAAAGCAGCAGAGAATTCAGTAAACAAGATTTGGGAAAGACAAGGAAATAGCAAGAGGAAACAGGGACATCCATCAATGAGATGGATGGATGGTTTGATAGAAGACCTGCAGCAGTCAGATATGACTAGCAAAGAAGGAAGGAGAGTGACACCCATAGCCAGCCTTAGGCATAGGCCAACTAGGCGGCCGCCTAGGGCATCGCTCTAACAGGGGCACTTTTCCAGTATTAATTTGATGTAGGTAGACCAGGATGGGGGCACCGGGTGGTGTGGTGAGGAGCGCCATGGAGCCCTTTTGCCTAGGGCACCAGTTAACCTAAGGCAACTCCTTGTGACACCGAATCAATAGAGATCAAAGAATAACTTCAGATATTTGAGGTTTACATATACGTGCAATTGTGAGGGGATTGCGTATATGGACACTTGTATTTCCAGTGGAGTGAGGGGATTTAAATCTAGAATATTTCGAAAAAGCACTTTCTCAAACAGTTACCCAGAATATACTAGTAACCACCCCAGAAAATTGATGTACAATATTTTCAAGGGACAATGCATAAGAGCAGCACGTATGACTTCCACTTATACAGACATGATAGACGAGTTGGAATTAGTCATACATTTATTTAGTGAAAGGGGATATCCCAGACACATGATGAATAATGTTAAGAAATATGTCATTAATGAATGGGGCAAAACATAACCGCCACTTTTAGGAGTAAATAAAAAGGAGAATGACAGTAGATTTTCAGAAACTACAAATGAAAAATATCAACGAGCATGCATTCTTGAGAACAGTCCTTATGCTAATAAGGTTAAAAGTATATTGACTAGGAACTGGAATGTGATAATGACTGATATGGAAATTAGAGATATTTTAGGTGAAAAGCCTAATTTTGTTTAAAATGGGATGTAATTTAAAGATGTATTTAGAGCATGGTAGAATAAGAAGTGGATGGTTCACTAGTACTAAACATATAACTAAATGTGGTCATTGTAACCAATGTCACGCTATAATGGAGGGTGAAGGAGTGACATTGGACAATGTTAATAAAACAAAGATTAGAATTAGGCAGGGTAACTGTAACTCCAAATTAGTGATATATATGGCAAAATGTACAGTATGTACAGGGTACTACATAGGGAAAACCGAAAGGAGCCTAAAAAAGAGAATCTATGATCGTATGTATAGTATTAGAAGGGACAAAGCAATGCACTTTTTAGGCACATTGAGAAATGGGGTGATCATCATACATTTAAGTTTGCTATTCTGGAGAATATTAAGATAGATCCCCGGGGAGGCAATTACAAGGCTGCTTTGGGATATAAGGAGGTCTGGTGGCAACTATTCACAGATGCATCTACACTACCTGGGCTCAATGATCATATCACAATTAAACCAGTTTTGATTCAAAAATGCAAATGAAGTTATGGTTAGATATGTTAATGTTTAGTTGCATGTGAGTTCACAAGGTGAATGAAATTGTATTTAATCAAATCTAATAGATAGATACACATATACTTTTACATTTGTGAAATTCATATTTATAGTTACATTTGTGTTATTATAGGTGTATTAATTAGTTGACATACATATACTTTTACATTTGTGAAATTCATATTTATAGTTACATTTGTGTTATTATAGGTGTATTAATTAGTTGACATACAAATGAATTTTATATTTTATATTTCATAATTTTAAATATGAATAGGAATTTTAGTTTAGTAGAAATATTTATTCAGAATATAAATGTTTATTTTGTTATAAATTGAATATTTTGTCAAATTTAATATTTTGTAATCATTTTTTCATCAATATCTATATATTAATTATCATATTTTATTCTGAGTGATTTATTCATTTTTTATGGAGTATAATTAATCAATATACAATGAGAAGTATATATTATGTAAGTTCACTTTAAGAGAAACTTTTTTTAATTTGATATTTTGGCGCCAAAATTAGTATTTAAGTGGTCTTCAGATTTGTTACAATTGTTTTGATGAAGCCTACGCTTAGTGGGTGAAAGCGTTTAACTTTTATTTGTAATAAAGAAGATTTTATTTTAGTACTGTCATTCTAGTGCCTGGCTTTTTGTCTGTGGTGGAGTTTGTGACAGTCTGCATTCGTGCATGATAATAATGAACTAGGTGTCACTACGTGGGGGTTTCCTAACCACTGTTTTTTTTTTCTTTTTTCTTTTTGTTATGTGGAAACTGACCTTTGAAGTGACAAACTTGATTGTTTTACTAAGTCAACTATTACAATATGTGTAGCTCATCAGAAAAATATTTTGGATAATAACTTTGAAAATTCCTGGCTAGACTAAGTTTTTCTTTATAATTACGGGTACCACATATTAACAAGGTATAAAAGACTGTAGTAAGGAAGTTTAGTATCCTGGGGTCCATATCTAATCAGTGTTCCTTTGCTGTATATAAGCAATTACTGTGACTTAAACTGTCAAATGTTTTTAAAGTAGCAGTATTAATAAACATGCTTTCTTTTCTATAAACCTTCTGTGTTTCCATCTCTTAAGGACAGCACAAAATGTTTATAAAATTATGTTTATTAATGTAGCAACATAATAACTCAATGCAACCTTTGGAAAGAAAGAAAGAAATAAAAGTCTGAGAGTTTACAAGCTATCATTAAGTAATGAATATTTACATACAACACAGAAAACAGTGGGCCAGATTCCAAAAGAGTTGCTCTCAGTGTAAGTCTGCCCTGATTCTGAAAGACTTGCTCTCAGTGTAAGTGACTTATTTCAGTGTAAGACCTATTGATAAACAGGCCTAGTACAGGCATCAGATTCTAACAAAACTGCTCTCAGTCTGCTCTCAGTGTAAATGGAGCAAGTCTTTTGGAATTGGTGCCAATGTGACAGCTTGCAAACTGTAAACAAGCACTTAATGATAGCTTTGAAACTGTTTAAACTTAAGGGTTGCATGCCCACATTGGTACCCCTACAAGTTTGCCCCTTGGGCAGTAGCCCTATCTGTCTTGCTGTTCCTAAGAGTCTGAAGATACATAAATGTATCCTGTATATTAACATAGATAATGCTTACTGAGTCTACCTGGTACCAGTTTTTCTAGGACGTTAGCAGTTTTTTTCTCAAGGCTATGAATACATTTTGACTCAGGGATACATAACCAATTAATTTTAAAGAAAATAAATGATTCACTGGTATTTTTTGGCACTTTCATGGTGAAAGCCAGGACAAAAGGTAATTTCATTTAAATATTCTGGCATGTTTACTTACAGGAGTGTCGAACTATCGCTGGTATAACTTAGTGATAGGTGTGCTGATACTGGAGAATGTCTGTAGTATCAGCTTTTTTGACAGTAGTTGAATGGGTGAGCATTTAGAGGTTAGCAAGGTATGGTGAACTAGGAGTACAGGTAAATGACTTACTAAGCTTTCACCTTCCACATTTTAGGGTTCATTTTAATTTTCAGAAGCAAGGCATATACTTTTTAATTAACTGATATCACATTGTTTCCCTAAGCTTGTAAGGGAAAAATCTAATGCATACTACAGAATACAACTCCTAATCATTTGCATGCATTAATAAATGTATCTGCTACTTTTCTGTTTTTTTATTTTTAAAAGCAGATCTCAGTATTTAATAATACTTTGTATGATATCCTGTTTGTATTGGAGAAAGTATGTGTAATTTTGGAAATTGCCATCCCATTTACCTGGATCCCAAACTTTCCTTTTATATACACACTGACCTCACAAATGCATATTGTTCTTATCTCATTCCCCGCAATGGAACTCTGAAAGTATGCGCTCATTTCAAGTAAATGAGCCATAAGTGTTACTAAAAAAGTTTAAGGGATAAACTGTTCAGCAAGAAACACCCTTTACAGTGATGGCATTCACTGATGTATAGGTCTCAAAATGAAGCTACAATAACCATAGTAAACATTCATATCGTAATGTTTTGGAAACGATTCAGTCATCACTCAAGATATATACATAAGATAGTACAATTCCATCAAAATGCTTTTATTTATTCATGACAGTCAGTGGACAATTGGTGGGATCTAGGATTGTTTATTGATTGGAATCAGGTTAACAGTAAAGTTGCTGGAATTCTTTTGTTTGATATCCACAAAACATTCAACTGTCTTAGTTGGAAGTATTTATGGAATGTTTTAGCTACATTTAATATTGGTAACTTGTTTGTCAGCTGGGTAAAAAGTCTTTATAGCCATTCACTTTTGAGGCTTTTGTTAATGGGAGGATCTCTGAGTCAGGTGCTATTGGTAGGATCTTTAAAGAAGTGTGCCCCCTATCCCATGGATTATTTATTCTGGCTATTGAGGAATTACCTATAAGAATTAGAAAATAGTTGCAGTTGTACCTACACCATATAGGGGGTGCATCATTCAATTTATTTGCTGATGATAATATTGATAAGGCTTTACCTATTGTATTAGGGGTTTTTGAAGATGTTAAGGGGGTGTCTGGATTAGAGACTAATCAGTGTAAACCAATCATCTGAGCATTGAGTTGAAAAAAGGTGAAGGGAGTGTGTCGAGCATTAATTAGGTCAAATTCTATACATATTTGGGATTACAAGTTAGTTCTGTGTTAGGGAGTACAATTAATATGACCTTATCTATCTTAGAAGGAAAGGTTAGAAACCTCTTGAATAAAGAAGGCATGCTTTTTTCAAACTGTTGCATGGAGAATTAATGCTATTAACATGCATTGTATGTTGCCAGACATCTCCCAATATTATACAATCACTTTAGTCTTTTTAGTTTGCAAAACATATTGAGGACTGTATTTGGGGTAACCAACAGAGAAAATTTCTAGGAGACAACAACCAGGGCCCATACTATTGAGAGGGTGGGGGCCTCTTCACATCCCAACAATGACTTTAACCTTACATATAGCACAGTGAAGTAGACTGGTTAAACTACAGCCAATTAGATGGGATGACCTTCAAGTGACAATAGATGTTTACTCAGTAGACTGCTTTGATAAGTGGGTCCAGAACTATAAGCAGGTAATGGAGTGTTTGGGGAGTATGAGCTGTGGTCTTTTGGTGGGTGACAATGGCTGGAAAGATGTGAAGGTTGCCAATCTAGTCTCAAGAAGAGACAGAAGGATATGGCATGCAGAGGGTATCTGGACTTAATCTCCATTATGCAAAGGAAATATCTCCTTGTATAGAACTCCTCTAAAGCTTCTTACCATTTTGGAATTGAGGATAAAGTCTCCCATGGTATGAATGGTTTGTGCATTCCCAACTCTCCTCTTATTTCAGTATGCAAGTTAAGACTCTACAGCTTAGCACAGATCTTCCACATGGAAAAAAACTGGTTCAACATCATTAAAGGTGGGGGAGGGTCCTTTATAATCACATAATGGACAAATGTAGTTGTGCTGCTATGACCCACATGCCTTTGTAACTGGTGCACCATGCATGAGGTATGCACTTGGAATAGAAGATGTTTATCGAAGATAAATTAAAAAAAAGAATTATGTGTGACGTTCTCTGTTGTTTAGCCTCTGTTGCTGGTTTAAGGGTTACTCTTGCTCCTGTTCTTATTTAATTTTAATTTCTACCTAATGGATTGTGAAGTCCTCTGGAAATATGTAACAACATGCTTTAAGGCCTGCATAGCCTCCATAACTGAATTATACATATTATTTACTATTAAACAGAAACACTTTGAATTTGCTGGATAAGATAATGACTTTAATATCCTCATGGTGTAGTATGGTGATGCATGATCTGTGTAGTCATCCTTTTTATAGGTTCATAGGTGTGTACTAGGCTAATGGCCCTGGAGCCTTTAGAAACCTAGCCCATAGGATTACCCTGGCATCATGCCACCTGACCTTAGTTCCCAGGGCCTCTGTCGGGTAGAGCCACTGGAGTGATCCCCGGGGTGAATTCTCTATTTCCCATCCACTCATCAAGATTTCTCTTGAAGAGGGCCAGTGAGGTGCTCTGTTTGACATGTATGGGACGTCTAGTCCCTAGCATGGACAGTCTCTGGGTTATGAACCTGTCCCTCCAGCATGTTCTGTTGATTGTGGTAATGAGGTTGAGGTCTCTGGAGCGTGTGGTGTGGAGGGTTTGGGGTTTCTTTAGATGTAGCATTTCTAACAGAACTGGGTTAGGCATGGCTTTGTAAGCCAAGCAGAGATCGCCTCAAAGTAGGTGATATGAGACAGAGAATAATTGGAGTTTTTTTTAGTCTGTCCATATAGGACAAATGTTTAAGGCCTAGGGTCCTCTTTGTGAGGTATGTTTGCGGCCTCTCCAGTTGTTGCAGGTGTCTAGTGAGGTACATGCCAAATGGGGCATTGTACTCAATGATTGACCTAATGAGGGAAGAGTAGAGGGAGACAATGACCTCTTTCTTCCTGGATGCAAAACCCTTAGTAATGAGATGTGCCACATAGAAGGACTTTCTGACCACAGTGGAAATGTGGTGGTCAAAAGTTAGGTTGCTGTCAAAGTAATAAAGTCAAGTGGTATGCTATGTGTGCTGAATGGTGGGTTGAATAACATTCAGATAATTAGTCAGATTGACTGAGCTATAATATTTTTACATGTTATTTATTCATCCAAATATATTTAAAGAACTGCTGACACAGCTATGTTGTAATGTCATGTAACAAAGATGTAACCTCCACTGTGTAAAACCTTTCATACTTTTTCAGCTGGATCATCATTTTTATGTATTTGTTTCATTTTGTTTTAATTTAAAACTTAACATCCTTGCATTTGCATGTTGCTTTTTGGGCTTCCACATAACAGACAGATATGATGGCACAGTGGCGCAGTGGATAGCTCTGTCACCTCACAGCAAGAGGTTCCTTGATTCTGATCTGAGGTGCCTTCTATGCAGAGTCTGCATGTCCTCCCTATGTCAGCATGGGTTTCCTCTGAATGCTCCAGTTTCCACCCACTTTCAAAAAATATGCAGTAGGTGGATTGGACACTCTAAATTGGCCATAGGTGTGAGTGTGTGTTTGACTGTTTAAAATGGAAGAACAGCTGCACCAAGGTTAGCCACCCAGCAGTGTGCACTATGGCTCTAGATGATTGCCGCTGTTGAAATGTCACCCCAATCCTATATGTAAAAATGGGAAAAGGGGCTGTGGATAGATGGGTTGATGGAAGATAACATCATAGGTTCATAGGTTCATAGGGTCATACTAGGCCATCTGCCCTAGGGCATTTATAAGCCTAGCCAGAGTTGTGTGGCTTTCACCACCCCTTAGGTTGAAGAATACTATACCCATTAGTTTGCCGTGCCTCTGTCCAGCAGTGATACAGAGATGATCCCCGGGGTAAACCTACGATCTCCCATCCATTGGTCAAGATTCCTCTTGAGCAGAGCCAGCGAGGTGCTCTGTCTCACATGGACTGGGATTCTGTTCCACAGCATAGGGAGTCTCTGGGTGATGAATCTGTCCCTCCAGCACATCCTATTTATATCAGTGTTGAGGTTTAAGTCTCTTGCTCTTGTGGCTCTGGTGGATTTGGATTTTTTGAGGTGGAGCACGTCCATTAATTCCGGGTTGGACATGGCCTTGTATGTCAGGCACAGGTCACCTCTGAGCAGACGGTATGCGACTGAATAGAGCTGGAGTTTCTTCAGTCGGGCAGCATATGGCATATTTTTGAGCCCCTTTATCCTTTTGGTGAGGAACTTTTGGGGTTTTTCCAATTGCTGCAGGTGTCGGGTAAGATACATTCCGAATGGGGCATTGTACTCGATCATTGGTCTGATAAGTGAAGAGTACAGGGGAACAATGACCTCCCTTGAACTGGATGTGAATCCCTTCATAATCAGGTGGGCAATGTAGAAGGTCCTCCTAACCACTTTGGCAATGTGAGTGTCAAAAGAAAGGTTACTGTCAACTTGGGTCCCCAGGTCCCTGATAACCTCTTCTGTGCTTAATGGATTGCCACCTATGTGGTAACTTGGGGTTACCTTGTTTTTACCAAAGGGTATGACTATACACTTTTTGGCGTTTAGCTTAAGGCCATGGCTCTGGCACCAGTTATCCGTTTCTATGAGACCTCTCTGAAGGATATCTGTGTCTGATGGATTTTCAACTATGGCGCCAGTTTGCCGTCATCTGCAAACTTTGTCAGCCACAATCCTCCTATGTTTGCCTGCACTTCTGAAAAGTAGATGCCGAACAAGAGGGGCCCAGGACTGAGCCCTGTGGGACACCGCTTGTGACCGGCTTGGAGTCTGACATGGCACCAGCAACTCTAACCCTGTGGGTTCTGTCCTTGAGCCAGTTTGCAACCTATCTTGTGACATATGGGTTTACATTTAAGCTGGTGAGCTTTTCTATGACACCCGAGTGGGGTATTGTGTCGAAAGCTTTTGCAAGGTCAAGGTAGGCTGTGTGAACTGCCTTACCCTCATCAATGGCCTTGGTGACTGTTTCAAAAAAGTCGACCAAGTTCAAGAGGCATGATCTGCCCTTGAGAAAGCCAAATTGGGTAGGATCCAATGTCTGTAGGTCCCCTATGTCTTTATTTATGAGTTCCATTATGATCCTCTCCATAGCTTTGCAGACCAGGCTTATTAAGCTTATGGGGCGGTAATTACCAGGGTCTGTAGAAGCACCGCCTTTGTGGAGTGGGACCACAGTTGCCGTACGCCACTCTTTGGGTACGTATCCTGTGGTAAGGCTAAGATTAAACAGCAGCCTTATGTGTGGGTTTAGTTCCTCATTGAGTTCGTGTAGCACACAGCCGGGGACACCATCCGGTCCCATTGATGCTGTGTTTTTAGCTTTAGAGAGAGCAGCTCTCACCTGGGCATTTGAGATGATTGGGAGGCTACACTCTGCTGGGATAGATATTTCTCCTTTGGGGGGGGGAGGGGAGAAATTTTCACTGAACCTGTCTGCCAGTATGTTTGCAATGTCTGTGGGTTCAGTGATTTTTGTATCATTTTGGACCAATTCTGAGCATATCTGGGAGTTTCCACCCAGATTTCTAACATAGCTAAAGAAGGCCTTATGACTGTCTTTTGAGTCCTTGGCGATTTTTCTCTCAAAGTTGGCCTTGGATGATTTTATGAGTGATCGTAGTTTTTTACTAGTATTGATCAGAGATGTCTTCCCTTTTAGGGATTTTGCTCTATCTTGTAGTAGCTTTCTCCTCTTGTTGTAAAGTTTGTTTATGGCTGGGGTCCACCATATCGGGCGCTTGCCTTTGGTGGAAAGGGTCTTGATTTTATTTGGGATTGCTTGATCCATGCAATCCTGGAGGTGCTCGTAGAAAGCATTTGTAAGGGAATCAGCAGCGTGGGTTGTGGTTTCCAATGGCTCAGGGGCCTTGAAGGATACCGCACCAGTCTTAAGAAGTGTGAAGTTGGCTTTTGAGAAGTTCTTCACTGTTGTCTTTTTTGTTAGGGGTGGGGGCGGGATGTGGATCTCCAGTGAGATTAGTTTATGGTCTGATCTCACCAATGAGGGATATACTTCCGGTGTGGAGCATTTTGTCCCCATGTTTGTGATGATCAGGTCTAGTATATTTTCACCTCTTGTGGGAATGGTGACAAGTTGTTCCATAGAATTTGAGTTTATGAACTCCAGGAACCTTTGGGCTAGGGTATTGGGGCTTGAGTAATGTTCCCAGTCTATGTTTGGGTAGTTGAAGTCACCCAATATGATGGTGTTTGGAGAGACATTTATACTCTCCAGTGTCTTCAGGAAGGCTGTGTGGGGTTCCTGAGTTTGAGAGGGTGGCCTGTAACATGCTACAAACTGTAGAGCAGTTTTGCCTATGGTTAATTGCACCTGAATGGTCTCTGATGCTTCGTGAGTTGCCACCAGCCTGGAGGTGTGGGTATCCTTGATGAATATGGATACACCCCCTCCTTTTGTGGTACGGTCTGGGTTTTGGGGCCGGAACGCATGATATGAGATAAAACCTGATAGTGCCGGGGTGCTCTCAGGAGCCTTGAACCAGGTCTCAGTCACAGCACAGACATTGATTTTCTCCATACTGAGGAGGGCTTCGAGGACGTGCATCTTGGGATTTAGACTTCTGGCATTGAGCAGCATTACCCTTAGTTTTTTTCCATTATTGTTTTCTAGGCCGGTGGGTTTAGAATTTGAGCCTTGTCTAAAAAAGGCACTATGGCGGTGGCAAGAGCCTTTGCCAATATCCGGAAACCCAGGGGTGACAGGTGCAAGCCATCCCTTGCGAAGCAGCGTGGCTTGTCAAGCATGTCATTCCAGGCAGACAGACATTGGATCCCCTTAGAATGACACCAGAAATTAAGCCAATTATTAAAACTGATCATTTTGTCTCTGTATTGTGGCATCATTCTTGGTGAAGGTAGGATACTGCTCAGGGTCAGGGTCATACCAGCCTGGGCTACATAATCTGAGAGCTCCTTTATGTCTCTTTTCATGCATTCCAGGGAGGTACGTCTCAGGTCATTCACACCGGCATGGACAATGACTGAGTCATACTTGTACTTGCTGTGGAGTGACCTGAGCCATATTGCTCAGACACAGCTCCACATGGTTCTGTTGAGTCTTTCTGGCTACAGTGAACTGAAAAAAAGCAACTGCTTTCCTGATTAAGTATCCTGCTGTTTTTTTATATTTGTTTTACCTTCTACTGCTTACCTAGAGCAAGCTTTAACTGTTTTCATAGTTATTTACTGCATTTTTTATTATCTGCACTTAAAAGTACATTTTAGTCGAAATTAGTCTAATTCAAGTCGAAAAGTGTTTGTTTGCTGTTTAATTTAATTGTTTGGCTGCCCACTAAAGTGTGCTAGCCTGTACTACTGACTTATTGCCTTTTCTGCATTTCTGTGTGTTTCTATTTAAAACAAAATAAAACAAAAAAATATTCCTTGTTTTCCTGCCTCTCTTAAATTAGTTAGACCAGTTTACAGGCCTTGCTGTATCCTGGGCTGTGTTGTAGTTCCTGTGTTGTCCATTGCCTTACTTGGATAGAAGGAAGTTTCTTAGCTCACCAGTGGGAGTGGGGAGCCTTGAATAGCCTACCTGTCCTTGAGGGAAGTGACCTCAGCACAAGAAGCTGCAGTAATTGGTCATTTTGGACCATTTCTAGCTCTTTTGAAGTTCCCTGGTTAAAATCTGCCTCTGGCATTTTTTTGAAGCCATCTGGGGACTACTACTGGAAGTTTACATGCAGTGGAAGATTCAAAAGCAACTCCCAGGGAATTTCACATTTACAAAGCAGGGCTTAATGTTGTAAAATTATATTTTTATGCAATTGTTGTTATGTGTTGCAGATGCTGATACTAATGTGTGTACACAAAATCATACAATTTCTGTTTTTCTTTCTTTTTTTTCTTCTGTATGAGTTTGTGTGTGTGTGTGTGTGTGTGTGTGTGTGTGTGTGTGTGTGTGTGTGTGTGTGTGTGTGTGTGTGTGTGTGTGCGTGTGTGTGTGTGTATAGTGAGCCCTGAAAACTTTTCGAGTCGGGAACTGGTGTCTCTATCATATTCTCATGTTGACCTTCACTATATTGGGGACAACCAAAATAAGGATGGTGGCTTTTTTAAATCCTAGCAGGTTAAGAACTGTCCTCTAGAACAGTGTTTTTCAAACGCCGGTCCACTGACCAGCTCCGGACCGGCAAAGATTTCCATGAAATGGGAGACTTAAATTTTATTTAAAAAAAATTTTTTTTTTTTGCATCCAGTTGCACAACACCTGTCACATCTGTGTGACCCGCTATTAACATTCTCGTCTTCTGCATGCATGGAATTTGAATGGCAGGAGACATTTGAAATGTGGATCACAAACGGACAAGTAAGAGTTAGATGGACATGTGCGTGTGTGTGTGTGTGTGTGTGTGTGTGTGTGTGTGTGTGTGTGTGTGTGTGTGTGTGTGTGTATGTAAGAAGTAGGTAGGTAGGTACCATTGCTCTTCAATATCCTCATTAACAATTTACACACTGCCTCCCTTCAAAGCTCTATTATTCAATATGCTGACAATTCTTTCAACATCTCCACCTCAAACAGCATCCAACACCTTCTGAAAATTACACAAGACACCTTTATCGCAATCGAATCTTTGCTCAGTGGAGCACAATTACTCTTTAACCCCAATAAGACAAAACATCTACTTTTCACAGCAAAGCCATTCACACTTGATTTTAAAACATATTCACAGAACAATACAGAGACTAAAATTGTAACAGATGCAAAGCCATTAGGCATCACCATAGACAATAAACTTACATTTGACCAACACATACATATTTCCATAGAAAAACACATTTTATATTAGGAATACTATATAAACACAAAAACTTCATGGATACCCCTACCAAGAAAACACTTGCCAATGCATATCTGCTCCCCTCTCTCTTATACGGTGCCCCCATTTTCACCAACCTACATACATCATTAAAGAATAAGCTTCAGTCCTGCTACTGTAAAATCATTACATTTGCCACAGGTATGTATTATCACTCAGACCACTGCTATGCTCTTAATGAACTTAACTGGCTTGTATTCCCCAATCATCTTGACTTTCTACAACTATCTGTCTGTGGCACACAAAATGACATACAAACCTGAAATCTGCCCTACCTTAAAACCTATTCTACATCCCTACATCCCTACCAGAACTCTCCATTTCAAAAATAACTTATAACCATATACAAACCTAATAAAAGAGCTGGCCATTGGCTTTACTCCTATGTTATTGCAAAATTATGGAATGCCTTATCTACAACTATCAGTGCCACAGACCATCTCAATAATTTTAAGCTCTCACTAAAAAACTACCTTTCTAATGCTTACCTGTCCATGCCCCTTGAGAAAACATTTAAATTCCACCTTTCACCTTTAGCTTATCCTCTCCTACTTATTCCCATTGTAACAACCTCATTTTCCTACCTCCCACTTCTCTAGCTCATCCAACCCTCTCTCACCTTTCCCCTTACCATTGTCACACCTCACTGCTTACTACCTGACTTCTTTAACCATTTCCTTTATCCCACCTTTTCATTTTACCTCCCTAACTTTACCTGCCTTACTATACCTCCCATTCTTCTCATCTTACATACTTCCTATCTCCCCCCCCCACCTATTACTAAGGCAAAACTTCAATAAATCACTAAGAAACTATTATTACTGACAAAAAATAAAGCCCATGGCACACTGCATGTATATACCCAAGATTTCACATATGGCAGCCATTTTCTAGTTCCAGTATTATTTAATGTTTACTATTTCTGCACACAACTTTACCTTCCAGATGATTTATTTTTTGTATGCAGCTCTTTGATATTGTACCAACCGTTGATAATAATACCAAAAGCTATTTCTGCAACTACACTGTAATAATGTCCTTCTGCTTACAACAGCAATTTCAATGTATATCTATAGCTATACATGTATATATGTCTCTATCAACTCAATTCTACATTTTCTACTTCTTAATTGTTAAACTGATAAATTGTAAGCATTTTATAATTTTTGGAGCTTGTCTCCCTGAGCCTCCGCTAAAAATGGGCTCCTGACCCAGTAGGCCTTTCCCGGTGACCAAAATGTCAATAAATAAATAAATAATAAATTGTGTGTGTGTCTGTGTGTGTGTGTGTGTGTGTGTGTGTGTGTGTGTGTGTGTGTGTGTGTGTGTGTGTGTGTGTGTGTGTGTGTGTGTGCGTAAAAAGAGGGAAGGAGGGAGGTGTCTCTCAACTATCCAGATTTTCACAGAATGTCCAAATTTAGACCAATGAGAAAAGTTGAACCAATTGCTATATATATATATATATATATATATATATATATATATATATATATATATAGCTATTATTGAGAATTAATTGAAGTGAGTCAATGACTGTTCATGGGATGGAAGGCATTGGAGTACATAGGAACTCAGCCTGTTATAATGCCAATAGCATGTGGACATCAGACCAAGGTGACAAAAAACATTAGCATGCATGGTTTTGAAGTCTGGCCTCAAAGATAGTGAAACGAAATTGCAAAGATCATCAATTACTCTGTTAAATCCGCCTCACATTTAGGAATCCTGTGCATCACAAAAAGTGATTCACAGGACAAACAAGTAGAAAAACCACAACAGAAATGTGAGGACTGACTTCACTTCCTTGTTATTTGTTAGAAATGAAAAATACAAAAAAAAACACTTAAGAGTTACAATATTAAAGAACAGTAATAAAAAGTCCAAAACTTCAGATGTTAATTCTTCTTCTGTGAAGGTACTGAAGAAACAGGCTTAGTCATGGGAATAAGTCAGCTTTAAATTATGATGTTCTTTGTCACTTTGGGAGGGTGGCTTAATGGCTAAGGTGTTTGCCTTATAAACACAAGGTGCAGGGATTGAGTCTCACAAGGGATAATTGGCTAGGCTTAAAATGGCTCGCAAGGGCAGTTAGCTTAGTACTAAACTATGAACCGATGATGAGTGCTTTTGTCTGCCAGCTGAACTTCATCAGATCAACCTTTCAATAACAGCTTTAACTCATTGAAAACTAGTATATCCATAAAATGCACAAAGTGTCGTAAATTATGATTGACAACCTTGTTTACACTAATAAATCTAGTCTATACCCAAAACCTAGCCTGATGTAACATAAGTCATTTTTTACAATCCAAACTAAAGTAAGAAAAAGAAAGAGCACTAATAAAACAAGCTCCAAATAAACTGCAGTGCAGGACTAGTAATTAACTCCTAATCTTTCTCCAGACAGGGACAAGATGTCACAAAACTCTCTTCACTAAAGGTTATTTAGCACTAAGGTGACATCAAGATCCTCCCAAATGGAGTGATAAGCTAAAAATTGAAAAGAAACAAAACAAAAAAAAAAAATCAGAGAGCTGAAGTGAAAAAGTTTGTGTGTGTGTGTGTGTCTGTGTGTGTGTGCACGCGCGTGTGTGTGTGTGTGTGCGGCAATAGGCATATGAATCAAAAAAACAGCACCCACTATAGTAACCCTGTAAAAATGTGTTATAAAGAAACATCACAGATAAAAATACAATCAAAACTGCAATCATAAGTGTATTAAAAACAAAAAAGAAAAGCCCTCTCACCCACATGGCTTCATCAGATCACTGTTAAAACTGGGCATCCATGAAATCAATGATACGCTAAAAATAGGGGAAAAAATCAATAAAATGTGTGGAAAAATGCAAATGACAATGCATATGTATATTTTGTAGTGGATCCACTTCTTAATTTCGAAAGATCAGAATCTCGAGATTCATAATAACGAACCCAGAATCTTGAGCTTCTGAAATCTTGAAATTAAGAAATAAAAGAAAATAAAAAATGACAACTGCTAAAACCATGTTATTCCAGGGGAGCAAGTGCCCTTGCACCCCCCACACCACTGCAACTTAAATATAATATCTCCGAGATCATGCTACAGTGAAGAGAACGGTAATATTCCCATTCCACACTGTATAGTACTGTACATTACTGTTCTCTTCACTGTGCAGCGACCTCTGAGTTGGTATATTTAGGTTGCAAGGGGTGTAGTAGGTGCAGGGGGGCAAGGACATAGTTTTAGCAGTTGTCATATTTTTTTTTCTTAATTTTTTGAGATTTCAGAATCTCAAGATTCTGGATTCAGTATTATGAATCTCAAGATTCTGATCTTTCGCAATTAAGAAGTGGACCCGTTGTAGCAGAACAGAAAACAAGCAGAACCCATGAAAAATGCAAGCATAAAAATGTCCAAGAAAAGTGAAGAAAGGAGCAAACATGTCATGTCAAACCATTAATAAAATAATTTATGGTCCAGTTTACTAAACTGAAGAGCACATTGAGCAAACAGAATTAAGTCCAGGTTGATTGTGGGAGTTAAAGCAAATCTGCTATTCCAGCTCCTTCTTTTCAGGAATGGCGTTACAGTTCCCCTTGACTGGAACCATCCTGATCATGTCTAAAATGTGAAAATTGAAAACAGAATGACCTGGTGATTCAGTGCTCTACTTTACAAGAGGATTCTTGCTTAATCTAGTTCTAATTTCAGATGTGTGTTGGGTTATTCTCCTTTTAAACTTAGTCTTTCCTGTGTAAAACACAGGACACTTGGAGCACTGGCTTCTGTAAACAATAATTTCACTGTTACATTTCCGAGCCACCTTACTGTTATATTTCTTATGCATACTGGAGCAGATGAAAAAAAAATCTCTGCAGCTCATGAACTCACAAAAGGTACAGAAAGGGGGCCCACATTTAAAGAAACCAAGCCTCTGCATACTGTCCTTGTTGAACATCCCTTCTAAATAAGACCTAATGTTCCTACCTTTTTCTGAAAACAAAAGAAAGGCCAGGATCCAGAATTTTGATCACAAGTCTGTTACTAGACAAAATGAACCATCTGTCAAACATTTTTATATATATATATATATATATATATATATATATATATATATATATATATATATATTAGTTTTCCATAGGTTAAAGCTATTATTAAAAAGTCAATCTGTTTAAGTCAGTTGGTGGAAAAAATCACTTGTCATAAATTAAAGCGGAGTTATTCCTGGACTAAGCCTGTTTGACTTTCTTTCTTCAGTACCTTTATAAAAGATGAATTAAAATCTGAAGTATTGGATTGTTTTTTACAGTTGCTTAATATTGTAATGTTTAAGTGTTTTTTATTTTGCATTTTGTACAAATAACAAGCTAGTGAAGCCCTCTACCTTAACACCATGGACAGCAATCTCCTAGGATCTCTGTTGTGGTTTTTGGCTGAAGGCTAGTGGCAGCCATGTGGTTAAATAAGTGACAAGACTAGGTATATTTATTTTTATTTATTTTACATTTGTTTACCAGGAGTGTTCAGCTGAGCCTGAAAAAGTCCCGTTTTCAGTGAAGACCTGGGGAGAAAAGCTTCAATTTACATATTAAGCACTGATGACATAGATAAAAACATCAATTAATGTAGGAAATAGTGATGCAATTTAGTTGAAAGGAAAGAAAAAAGAAAAAAACAACAGCCGTAAATGCAACTAATGTAATAGCAATGGTTAATCGTTCGTATGACATATAATAATGGTTGGGCCTTGAATGCCACAGATAAGAACAAAACAAAATGGGTTTTTACTTAATGGGGTGGGGAGGTAGCCTCACCAAATGAAACAATAGAATAAAAATATACAGTGATAGGCTAAAGATATATTCCAAGGGAGAAGAGGCAGGGAGATAAACATTTGAGAGGAATAATATAGGATGAGCAGTGATAAAAAAAATGACTGAGGGGTCAGTCTAGTGTTAAGCAGGAGCACAACCAGTTTTTAGTGAAATGGGACTTGAGAAGGATTTTGAATTTGGAGAGGCTAGCTGTACAAAGAATGGGCTGGGGAATTGAGTTCCAAATTTTGGAGATGTTCTTTGAGAACAAGACATCCCTGTAGCTCTTGCCACCCCCATTGTGCCTTTTTAGGCAGGGCTCAAATTCTAAACCTACCACCCTAGAACACAAAAAAGGAAAAAAAACTCAGGGTAATGCTGCTCATTGCCAGAAGTCTCAACCTCAAGATGCACGCACTCGAAGCCCTTCTCAGTATGGAGAACATCGATGTCTGTGCTGTGACTGAAACCTGATTCAAGGCTCCTGAGAGCACCCCGGCACTATCAGGTTTTACCTCATATCATGCGTTCCGGCCCCAAAATCCGGACAACACCAAGAAAGGAGGGGGGTGTCCATATTCATCAAGGACACCCTCACCTCAAGGTTGGTAGCAACGCACGATGCATCGGAAACCATCCAGGTGCAATTAACCATAGGCAAGACTGCACTGCTGTTTGTAGCCTGTTACAGGCCACCCTCTCAAACTCAGGAACCTCACACAGCTTTCCTGAAAACACTGGAGGGGATAAATATATCTCCAAACACCATCATACTGGGTGATTTCAACTATCCAAATATAGACTGGGATCACTACTCAAGCCCCAACACTCTAGCCCAAAGGTTCCTAGAGTTCATAAACTCAAATGCCATGGAACAACTAGTCACCATCCCCACAAGAGGAGAAAACATACTAGATCTCATCATCACAAACATGGGGTCACAATGTTCAACACCAGAAGTATACCCATCATTGGTGAGATCAGATCATAAACTAATCTCACTGGAAGTCCACATCCCGCCCCCACCCCAGATAAAAAAGACCACAGTGAAGAACTTCTCAAAAGCCAACTTCACACTCCTAAAGACTGGTGTGGTCTCTTTCAAGGCCCCCGAGCCAGCGGAAACCATTACTCAAACCGCTGAATCACTTACAAATGCCTTCTACCAGCACCTCCAGGACTGCATGGACCAGGCAATCCCAAACAAAACAAAGACTCTTTGTACCAAAGGCAAGCGTTCAGTCTGGTGGACCCCAGCCATAAACAAGCTTTACAACAAAAGGAAGAAGCTACTACAAGATAGAGCAAAATCCGTAAAAGGGAAGACACCCTGATCATTATAAGTAAAAAACTGAGATCTCTCATAAAAGCATCCAAGGCAAATTTTGAGAGAAAAATCGCTAAGGACTCAAAAGACAATCATAAGGCCTTTTTTAGCTATGTTAGAAACCTGGGAGGAAACTCCCAGATATGCTCAGAATTAGTTCAAAATGACGTAAAAATCACTGAACCTACAGACATTGCCAACATACTGGCTGACAGGTTCAGTGCAAACTTCTCCCCCCCCTCCCCCCCCAAAAGGAGAGACATTTATACCAGAGGATTGTAGTCCCCCAAACATCTCAAATGCTCAGGTGAGAACTGCTCTCTCCAAGGTGAAAAACACAGCATCCATGGGACCAGATGGTGTCCCCGGTTGTGTGCTCCATGAACTCAATGAGGAATTAAACCCGCAGCTAGTGCAGCTGTTTAATCTTAACCTCACCTCAGGATACGTACCCAAGGAGTGGCGTACGGCAACGGTGGTCCCACTTCATAAAGGAGGTGCCTCCACCGACCCCGGAAACTACCGTCCCATCAGCTTGACAAGCCTGGTCTGCAAAGCTATGGAGAGGATCATAATGGAACTCATAAATAAAGACATAGGGGACTTGCAGACTTTGGATCCAACCCAGTTTGGCTTTGTCAAGGGCAGATCATGCCTTTTAAACTTGGTCGACTTCTTCGAAACAGTCACCAAGGCCATTGACGAGGGCAAGGCAGTCCACACAGCCTACCTTGACCTGGCAAAGGCTTTTGACACAATACCCCAGGTATCATTGAAAAACTCACCAGCTTAAATGTAAACCCATATGTCACTAGATGGGTTGCAAACTGGTTAAGAGACAGAACCCACAGGGTCAGAGTTGCTGGCGCCATGTCAGACTCCAAGCCTGTCACAAGTGGTGTCCCACAGGGCTCAGTCCTGGGCCCACTTTTGTTCGGCATCTACTTTTCAGAAGTACAAGCAAACACAGGAGGATTATGGCTGACAAAGTTTGCAGATGACTGCAAACTGGGCACCATAGTTGAAAACCCATCTGACACAGACATCCTTCAGAAGGGTCTCATAGAAACGGATAACTGGTGCCAGAACCATGGCCTAAAGTTAAACGCCAAAAAATGCATAGTCATACCCTTCGGGTAAAACAAGGTTACCCCTAGTTACCATATAGGTGGCAATCCACTAAGCACAGAAGAGGTTATCAGGGATCTGGGGACCCAGGTTGACAGTAACCTTTCGTTTGACACTCACATTGCCAAAGTAATTAGGAAGACCTTCTACATTGCCCACCTGATCATGAAGGGATTCACATCTAGATCAAGGGAGGTCATCATTCCCCTGTACTCATCACTCATCAGACCAATGATTGAGTACAATGCCCCATTCGGAATGTATCTGACCCGACACCTGCAGCAATTGGAAAGGCCCCAAAAGTTCCTCACCAAAAGGATAAAGGGTCTCAAAAATATGTCTTATGCTGCCGGACTGAAGGAACTCCAGCTCTATTCAGTTGCTTACCATCTGCTCAGAGGTGACCTGTGCTTGACATACAAGGCCATGTCCAACCCGGAATTAATGAACATGCTTCACCTCAAAAAAACTAAATCCATCAGAACTACAAGGGCAAGAGACTTAAACCTCAACACAGCTATCAATAGGACGTGCTGGAGGGACAGATTCATCACCCAGAGACTCCCTATGCTGTGGAACAAAATCCCGGTACATGTGAGGCAGAGCACCTCACTGGCCTTGTTCAAGAGAAATCTTGACCAATGGATGGGAGATCGCAGGTATCCCCCAGGGATAACCTCGGTGTCACTGCTTGAAAGAGGCACAGCAAAATAATGGGCATAGTATCCTACAAACTAAAGGGGTGGCGAAAGCCACAAAACTCTTTGCTAGGCTTATAAATGCCCTAGGGCAGATAGCCTAGTATGAACCTATGAACCTATGGTTTTTGAGACTTCTAGAAGAAGCTTGTCAGATGAGCGGTGGGTCCTATTGCTAGTGTAGGCTTTTACTAGATTGATAAGGACTGGACATTTATATGGAAAGTATATAATGGAATGGCAAACTGTTAGTTGTTTAAGACATAGTAGGTTTGGGAATTTCAACCAGTCTAATTTGTGAATAGGTAAACAATGATGTGTTCTGTTTGGGAGATTGGTGGCAAACCTGGTTATTTTGTTGTAGCAGGCTTCCAGTTTATTTAGATTTCTTTTCTGTAAAATTGTGAAAATTGGGGAGGCATATAACAGAGTAGATAGTAGATGGGTTTGGCCAATGGATGTTTTGGTGGTTTGGGTAAGGAATGGTTTGCCTCTATAGAGTGCCCTGAGTTTTGTATGGACCTTTTTGATAGTTTGAGATATGCGCAGGTCATAACTGAGGGCTTTGTCAATGGTGACACCTAGTAGTTTAGTATGATCCACTGGCTCTATTTTGGTGCTGTTAGTTGAAAAGACGGCAAATGGGAAGGGGGGGGCTGAGATGTTATATTGTTGGTAAATATTAGTAGTTTGGTCTTGTTGGGATTGAGTATTAGTTGGTGGGAGGAAAGATAGTTTTCAACATCTGTAAATGATTTTTGTGTTTTTTGCAAGAGTTCAGGGATTGACTTGGCTGATCAGATGAGTGTAGAATCATGTACATATTGAATGCTGTTAGCTGATGTGATGGCAAAATTAAGATTATTTGTAAAAATTTTAAAGAGAAGTGGACCAAGTATGGAACCTTGGGGTACACCTACTGATACTGGTCAAAGTGAGGATATAGTGTCTTGCCATTTAACAGCTTGTTGTCTATCTAACAAGAAGCTATGGAACCATGCTAGGGTGGATTGAGAGAGATTTAAAGTGGCTAGTTGGTACAGACGTTTTTGGTGTGAGACGGTGTCAAATGCTACTGACATACCTAGGAAAATGGCGAAACATAAAGCCTGTTGTTTCTAGAGTGGTTGACTATGTCTGTGAAGCTAATTAAGGCAGATGTGGTGCTATGACTGGGTCTGAAGTCATGTTGTGTATCCAAGAGGAGGTTATTTTTCAGGAGATATGGAAGGATTTGTGAGTATATACATTTCTCAAGGATTCTGGTAAGGGGAGGGAGTATTGCGATGGGTCTGCAGTTTGATAGAAGTGTGGAGGTGCCTCCTTTGTGTATGAGGATGATATGGGATACCTTCCAGAGTTTGAGGACTTGTATAATTACAAGTAGTAACACTTTACATAAAGCTAAAGGGTTCTCCTAGCCAGTTGTTTCCAACAATAGACCTGTTCAACAGATTGGTTGAATCATTGTGCTGAAGGGTGTTATATTGTTACTTTAGTGCAAGGACACATTTAAGGAATGGTCAATGAAATTCCTGGAAGCA